>NC_022030.1:61231217-61238376 GCF_000317375.1 Microtus ochrogaster
GTTCCTCATTGGGACTTTGGGAGCTCAGTCCAGTGTTCCAGTGTGGGTCTCTGTCTCTATCTCCATCCATCGCCAGATGAAGGTTCTATGGTGATTGCAAAATATTCATCAGTATGGCTATAGGATAGGATCATTTCAGGTTCCCTGTCCTCAGCTGCCCCAGGAACTAACTGGGGACCTCGCTTTGGGCACCTGGAAGCTCCTCTAGGTCCAAGTCTCTTCCCAACTCCAAGATGGCTCCCCCAATTAAGATATGTGCTTCCCTGCTCCCCTATCCAACCTTTCTGTATTGCAATCATCCCGTTGCCCCAAGTTCTCCCCATCCTACCCTTCTCACTTTTTTCTCCCCTTCTCCTCTTAATCAACCACGTCATCTCTCCGGCACTCACATATTCTTGATACTATACGTGGGCATGAGCAAAGTTGAAATGGAAGATTGGAGATGAAAGGGGAGAATATTATGTTACAAAGGACTTCAAATTAACCTTTTCAAAATACATAGAACTCTTTAAATATAAGATTTTTGAGGATAAACATCTTGAGAGACAAAGAAAATTTCAGGAGAAAATAATTGCCTACGTTTCCACATTGGAATTTAGCCGCTATTAACGGCTAAATTGTTGACATCTTTGATGTTCTGTTACATACTTTTTTTTCTGATAACAGACCCTTGGTTTCCTCATCTCAATAGTTTTTTTTGTCACTATCAATAAAACTTGATTGGAATCTATTATCATGAAAAAAAAATATATGCCCTTCAAAAGCACACCCCGGTTACCTACCTTCTCTGACCAGGACCCACCTGCTAATAGCCCACTCTCCTGTAAAGTCAGCAACAGATGAATACACTGTGAAACAGCACTGCCAGCCAGTGACCAAGCCTTTCATATGTGAGGCTTCCTGAGGAACTTTGTACCAAACCATAGCAGGTCATGCCTCTGGTCACTAACTTCTTGAGGTAAACTCCAGTAACACCACCATCCTCTGACCTGTCTGAGTACTTACTGTTTCACAGAGGAAAAACAAGCAGATGGAAGAACCTCATTTTTCTGATCAAATCCTTATGTGTCACACCAGCCTTCCAGGAACCCCTGACATGTTTCAGACTAAACAGAACAGGGAGAAAATGAAACTCGACTTAATCGTGTTTTTACGACTCAGTGTCCTGAGGACCACGCCTGCTCAGTGTGGTGCTGTGGCCGCAAACCACAGGGCGCCAGCCCGAGTGCTGCTTGCTTCTTTCTGAAACTTTTGTACTTTTTGTGCTTTTAAAACGTTTGTTTGGAGTTGGCAGCCGTAGGAGTTTCTGGCCAGGGTGAGCGTTACCCTCTGGTCCTTGCTTCTTACCCTGTGCATCGATCAAATTAGATAGATACAGACCAGGTGACAGTGGGCAGAAGGGAGAAAAGAGGAGCAGTCACCCATGAAGTCTCATCTCTGCCTGGACACACTTATTTTTATTTTTTTAATGTGAGTTCAGTAATTGAATAAGTGAGTGAGACAGACCATGCGGTGGCTTCCAGGATGGTGTCTCTCTTCCTGGAGTTCGCAAGGCTCATTACATGAGTTTTCTGTATACAAACGGCACAGATTATGTATGCTTCCTTGGTTGGGCTCTCACAAATGTGATTCAAATAATGAGTATTGAGGGGGAAAAATGAAAGGAAGAAAGAAAGACTGTCTGAACATAATACTGTCAAATTCTTTTGAGAAAACATATCGAGTCAAAAAATCTCTTTGATTAGTTCTCTTTAAAAACCTAGTTGCTACTGTCAGGCGTTAAGCTTTTCCTGTGAAAGCTGACCATCTTTCCTCTTCTGTGAAGGCACCAACCACACGTCAGGAAAAGGAAAGTGACTGTTGGGTGTCTGCCTTCAGGAGGGCTTGTGTGATGTTGTCATAGAGTAAACACCAGGCCCCGGCATGCAGGGCATGCGAGGCCAAGCTTCCTTCCCACCTCCGTGGTCTGGTTTGTGTCACTCCCTTCCCCTCGGAGACAGGACTATCCATCAGCATCTCCGTCCCTGCCTTCCTTTGACATCACAGATTCCTCGGCGACTTCCCTTCTGAGTCCTGACATCCACAGGGAGGAATGGAGGACTCCCAGGCCTGAAGCCTGAAGCCGGTGAGCATTGTGAAGCCCCTTTGGGTGTTAGCGGTGCTGCCCTGGCAAGTACTCTGTTTCCTGTCCTTTGCACGAGAAAGGGAAATGAAAGGCAAGTGACAAATGTCAAAGTCATTAGGCCGACAGATCATAACCCAGATGTTTACATGTACATGATTGTGGAAGCAAACTGGAACATCCACGTGTTTTGAGACACAATGGAATAGATTCCGTGCCATGGTGAAAATAACCATTTAAGTCATTGCTATCAAATCAATCACATGAAGCACGGAGATAAAAGAAGACGGGGCCTGCAGTGTACATTCACTGGGGCATCTCCGGCAGCCTCTGTATAGTCAAAATGGGTGGCTGGTGGGGCACTCCGGGTCCCTATGGAAACGGGCCAGCTGCAGGTTCATGACGGAGACAGTCGAGAGGTCAGAGCGGACAGGAAGTAGGGTGCAACACCACCCTGCACTTTTACAAAGACAATGGCACAAGCCTGTTTTTTCATTAGCAAAGACAAAATAAAGGCAATATTTAAAAGAGATGTAACTGTTTTACAGGCGACTATGGGCAGGGATGGCTGAAAGAAGGGTTAACTTGTAAAGACAGACCATTGGTCACCGGGTGAGCCACTGGGCAGGCCTCTTCTTGGAACCCCTGCCAATGCCTCTAGCCAGCCATTTAAGAGCCAATATCAGCATGGGGTTTGGATTGCTGGAAGTGTTTGACATCTACACCTTTGTCACCTCAGTTTCTTCTCAGTGAGGCCTGCCCCCTGTGCCGTGTTCTCACAAGCCCTCCCCACCCTAGAATTTCCCTAGGTTGTGATTACATATGTACTTGGAAAATTGATGTCTGTTTTCTCTAGTGTCTGGGGTACCCCAAACAGGCAGGGCTTAATCAGTAGAGCATAGACTTGTGATCTGGAGTTGGGACCACAGATGCCCCTACATCCTGCAGCTACTGGAAGGTTAGGGACAAGAACACGGAAAGTGACCACACCATCTTACTGATGAGTACATATGCATGTTCACTGAAGGAGAGTCTCAGAGATGGCTGGTGGGACACCCAGACTGCAGGCTTGGGTTCTGGCTTGGAACTGAGGACCAAGCACCGCCTTGCTCCCTGTATGAAGTGCTTCAGTTAGGGACTGGAAACTTGTGAATGTCAGTCTGCATGCAAGTGTGGAGAACGGGGAGATGTTATTTCAAGCATGTACACGAGGAAACACAGGCTTATGGAGAAGTAGGTTTGTTATGAAGCTGTCATCCAAGCCCTGGCTGTGGGCTACAGACTCCTGCTTGACCATCACACTGTCTGACTTTAATAGCCTGCTTGTTGATGTGAGAATATTCTTGACCAGAAGTCACTTGTGGGATGAACAATGTATCTTTGTCTCATGTTTTAACGAGGTGTCCTTTCGGGCTGGAGAGGCGGCCCAATAGTTAGGGCCTCTTGCTGTTCTTCCAGAGAACCTGAAGTCCACTCTGAGCACAACCACCTACTATAACTCGAGCCTCAGGGGACCTGATATCCTTTTCTGGCCTCTAAGAACATCCCCACGCTTGTAGTTATTTGCACATCGACACACACATTTACACAGAAATAAAAATAAATTTAAAAAAGAAGGTGTAGATCAGTGGTTCTCGGCCTTCCCAATGCTATGACCCTTTGAGAATTTATTTAATAATAATTTCCTGATGCTGTAGTGACCCACCAACCTTAACTATTTTTGTTGCTGCTTCTTAACTGTAATTTTGCTACTACTGTGACTGGATTGTAAAAGTGTGATATGCAGGAGATCTGATATACGGCTCCTGTGAAGGGGCTGTGACCCACAGGTTGAGAACCTCTGGCAGAGTCCATCACATGGGGAAGGCATGGCAGGGTTTGAGGCTGCAGGACTCACAGCTTGAGGGCTTCAGAACCATCAAAGCCAGGGCTACAGGCTGCAGAGTCCTCTGTTTGACCCCCACCACATAGAGGACATTGGCCCCTCACCACCTACATCCCTCCCTTCACAGAAGACATAAGCCCCTCACCACCTCCACTCCTCTCTTCACAGAGGGCATCAGCCCCCACCCGCTACATCCCTCCCTTCACAGAGGACATTGGCTCCTCAACCCCTCCAGACCTTCTGCCCTGCCATCACCGAGAGAGTGCCAGATATGAGATGTCCTTGCATACACTGCCCCGCTGGCTCCTCGGCTTTAGATTTCCTGGGCTCCAGAGCCGCAGGAAGTAAACCTTTGAACTTTATATAAACACCCAGTCTCGGGTGTTTTGTTCTAGTGGCACCGACAGACAAAGGTAGTGACCGGAAAGAGAGTCTTGGCAGATGCGGTCAAGATGGAGTCAAAGTAGAGCAGATGCGACCCAAGTCCAGGGTGACAGATGATGAGGACTGTGGACACGGGGAGACCACTGTGCGAAAGCAGACACAGCCCCACCCCCCAGACCAATAAATAATGAGGAATGCTAAAGGCTGGATGGGGAGCTTAGCAAATTAATTTTTTGGTGATTTTATATACATCTATGTGCACATTCTTCACGCTAAATTTTCAAGTTAGCAAGTACTCACTTGGATTCTCTGGGAAAGTACTTGGCTGTAGTATTTTAGGGCTCCTATCTGCACCTCACAGCTTGTCAGTGCGCTGTGACCTGAAAAATCAGTCCGACGTCACCTGTCACGGTGGCAGGACCCTCTGTCTGCCCTTGGCTCTAAGCGAGCTGTTTAGGCAGCTTTGAAGAGAGGCCTCTTTGGCTGTGGTCATTTGTAAAATGCTGGTGTTGGCTGGAAGTCCTTGCTAAGTTGTTAGCGAAGGCTGATCTGAAAGAATTGAGAGGACCTAACATCTTTACTCACTTTCATGAGAACAGAGCAGTATCTGATGTTAAATCAAGGTCAAATGAAAGAATAGTTAATTCAAACAATGCAATGTCTGAGGCTTGACAGAGAGCATGGCAAAACGCAGACCTCCCAGTGCCCCAGGGGAAGGGGACTAAAGGACCAATGGCTCAGCTGTCTGGCTCCATCTCTCCTCTCCCAAGGAAGCATCTGCTGGCTTCCAACCTCACAGATGTCACCCATAACCAAATGCAGGAGTCAGTTAGCAGTAAATGTAGCAGGAGATGGGTCCAAGACACAGTCTCGTTAAATGGCATATTTTTGTTTTTCATTATTGCATTCGGAACACATTTTAAACATGGTTTGCCTGTCATCATAATGTATTGGCAGTTAAAAATAACCTGAGGAATACATTTAAAAAAAACAACAACAACAAAACAAGGCAAATGGTGACACTTGTAACAACGGCGATGCGACAATCATTCCATCAGATTCATGAGGGACCGTGTTCGGGGCAATGTCAAGTAACAGCCGCCAACACGCTCTCTGTTGCTAAACTCAGAACTAGCAATTTTGTTTCAGGAAAATAATGCCATCTGTCATATACAATAGATACTGGCCTGAATTGTATTCATTTTAAGGTCAGAAAGGACTTTCGTGTTTCCCCTGTAACTGTGTGGAGCTCATGAAGAGGGGAGCCAGAGCTCGCTGTGCAAGTTCCTCGCTAAGTAACTTTACAATGCCAGAGCCAGACGAGGGAACTTAGAGAATTATTTTCTTTAAAGGGAAGGAAGTCAAGTTGAAGTAGCAAGATCCTCATGGAATTCTGACCTTCTCCTGTTGTCTTCCAGTGCTGGGAAAATATCATTTGCTCGTGGGGTTCTTGATTCCTAAGGAAGCGTGTGTTCATGGGGGCGGTTTACTTTTAATTCTTACCTACAGAGTTTAATGCTTTTCCTTTACTGGAGTTTCCTTTTTTGATGTTTTATTTATTTTTATTGTATGTGCATTGGTGTTTTGCCTGCCTGCATATCTGTGTGAGGGTGCCAGATCCCCTCTGGAACTACAGACGGTTGTGGGCTGCCAATGTGGTTGCTTGGAATCGAACCTTGGGTCCTGTGGAAGAGCAGCCAGTGAGCCATCACTCCAGCCCTAGCGGGGTTTTCTGTAAGTGTTTAATTGAATAAAGCCCAAATAATGAGAAACTCTAAACCTCTTCTATCACCCGGTCACCGCACGTGACTATCTCAGGGTGTAACGAGATGGTCACCCTCAGACTCAGTAGAAAGCAACACTGAGTGGAGTCAATGTATCAAAGTGATCCCTACCACAGAGCAGGATGCGGAAGTATCAATGTATCAAAGTGATCCCTACCACAGAGCAGGATGCGGATGTCGCTTTCACCAGCATTAATTAGCCTGTGTCCAAACCAGGTAGGATCTGGTGGAGGGTGGGATGTAGAAAGGTGTTGGGGGGGGACTTTATCCACCTTGTCTGCTCTTGGTTCTCAAGAAATGCTGGGACTGGCTGAATGGCTCCAGTGGGCCTCATTGAGACTCAGTCCTTTAATCTGAGAGGTCCAGACCTGGTCCACAACAGTAGGGATAGACCTGTAGGAGCAGACCAAATAGGCCGCCCTTGAGACCTCATCGGTACTGGGATAGGGTTGAATGACTTCAAAAGATTGACCTTTGTAGGTGTGTCTAGATGACACCCATGTACGTACACTCAAGGGTTGGGAAGCAGAAGCAGTGGGGAGTGGTGAGGACATTGCAGGAAGAAAATTTCAGACACAGCTCTTTTTTTCTGAAGTCCCGGATGGAGAGTCTGGTAAGGGGAGGAATCATCTGGGATCTTAGGTGTGAGTGATGGGTTGAACACAGGTTTTATCTGCTCCACAGGTATGAAGCCTTACCAGGGCTGCACGCTCTGCTAAAAATTCCAGTTAGTTCTTATCTAGTTACTTTTCTATTGTTGTGAAGAGACACCATGACCAAAGCGGTGTGTAAAAGAAAGTATTTAGTTGGGGTCTTGCATACACTTGCCAAGGGTGAGTCCATGACCATCATGGTGGGGAACGTTGGTAGCAGGCAAGCAGGCATGGTGCTGAAGCAATCACTGAGAGCTTACATCTGATCCCCAGGCACAAGGAAGAGAGAGAGGAAAGAGAGGGAGGAGGAAGAGGAAGAGGAGGAGGAGGA
>NC_022030.1:61239822-61268367 GCF_000317375.1 Microtus ochrogaster
ACCAGGCTGGTCTCGAACTCACAGAGATCTGCCTGCCTCTGCCTCCCGAGTGCTGGGATTAAAGGTGTGCGCCACCACCACCCGGCTGAAAATACAAATCTTAAGGGTTTCTTATCTACCAATGGAAACACACAGAGTTTTGGTAAAGCTTCCAAAACATAGTCTCCCCGGCCAGTGGCACTTCTGCACTTTTGACACTTTATCACTTTCCATCAGTGGGTTCCAAAGCCTGTCCCCTGCCCTTTGGTTCTTTCCATCCAGAGACAGAGGGGGGAGAAGCTCATAGCCACAAGCACACAGGTGGCAGCTGCAGGTGTCTTAGCGGGTAGCTGGTAAGGAAGGCAATTTGGGTGCCTGGAGTGAATAACTTCTCACCTGCTCAAACACCCTGGCTTCAAAGCCCAGCTAAGCTGTCAATCACCAATCGCCAACCTTGGTCACAGCCCGCTGAGTCTATTGAATGTGAGCCCCGGATGGAGAACATCTCTGCTGGGCTCTTCAGTGCCGGGAAGGTATGTGTGCACCTGGAGTCCGCACCATGGTGTCTGGTGAGTGCTGTGGACTGAGGGACGGACTCCTGAAGATGTGGTTAAAAATTCACCCCGACCCCACCCTCAGGCTGCAGAGCAAACCATGAAGGAAAGACCTCTCACTCCTGCAGGCCAGCCGTTGTATTGTTTTACGATGTCTTTTCCATTGATAGATTACCAAGGAGGCCCCAGAGCCCAGAACCCATTCAAATATTAGATTCCTGAGGGTGGCATGTAGCAATGTCCTGCTGAATCACTGGAGGGCAAAGCGGAGGTACATGGAATTCACAAAGGTTACAGATTCATGAAGACCCGTGCCAGCGTTCCATAAGCCACAGATGGTCGGGAGAAGACTCCTCGGTGGGGCTGCCTGCCACCTGCACAGGGAACTCCATGATATAGTCAGCACTCATCTTGGGGAGGTGGGGGCTTTTCAGGGATGCAGCTGCCGAAGTCACTCACGCTCCTGGAAGGAACCCCAGTAATTCTGTGGGTCACCAAGTAGACTTGGTGGAATCACGGCTTTGGTCCATTGTCTGTGTCCTATTGAAGATGATAGATATGTTTGTGTCTCTCCAAGTCTCCTGAGACAGAGGGTCAGACAGCCCTAACTGATGTGATGTCTGGGGGATCAGTCTCCGATTTCTTGCTCAAATTTCTTGGAGCCTTTGAAGGAGAGGCCTGTGCCCCACTGAGAGGAGGGGTTGCCATATTGCAGTGAGCATCTCGGTGTCTAGGAGGCTGTAAGAATCAGTTGTGTAGCTCTGAGAACCCCCCCCCCCGAGGATGATCTGGGTGGAAAATGTGAGGTCCCGACAGGGGATTTGTTTGTTTCCTAATGGTCTGCTCAGCTGGTTCCAAGTGGCTGAAAGAGCAAGCCAGGCACATGTGGTTGGCCCTCCACAACCCTAGGTCCTGCATTTGAAAAACCAACCAAATCCAGAACACGACAGCAATAGAGTCTGAAGAGCTGTGCACACAACACTCATGGTGCATTAGGCATTATGAGCAATCTAGGGAAGATTTCAAAATAAGACGACCAATTTACGAGACTGCTTTCTGTGAGGTTCGCGAGTATAGGTGTTGGGACCAGAGGGAGTCTTGAGACCAATTATAAAACTGTATGTGGTGTACAGTATTGGCTTTGTATTGAGACTACTAGTAATCTACATCCTGGCTTTTCTTTTACAGGCCATGTAGTTCTGGATGACTTAGTTAAGCACGCCAACCCTCAGTTTCTCTATCTGTAGAATGGGAATAGGGATACAAACCTCCTAGGGCTGTGATGTCTGCCAGCAAAGTTGATCACACAGCATCCGGCTCTGGCCAACAGCTGCTGGGCTTGTCAGTGTGTATCCCATGAAATAAAGATGGAGAAACCTTCCACAGAGAGTCACACTTCATCACCACGTGGTTGAGTTAGGGACAGCTGTGGGTGAGGGCAAAGCTGAGCTTGCCTGGGAGACAAAGCACACACACGTATGAAACCTTGCACTAGCATCTTAAATCCGGGGTCTCAGAACCCACCAAAAAGAGCGGGATGGTCTAAAACAGTGGTTCTCAACCTTCCCAAAGCTGCGACGCTTTAATACAGCCTCGTTGCGGTGACCCCAGCCATAAAGGTATTTTCATTGCGACGACATGACTGTAATTTTCTACTGCTAGGAATCATATTGTAAACAGCTGATAGTCCTGATGGTCTTAGGAGAGACTGTGGCAGGGTCATTTGACCCACAAGGGGCCAGGACCCACAGTTTTAGAACCGCCGGTCTAAAGCGACACAAAACAGACTTTCCTCCAGGAACAGCTCTTTGATGGGACTCCCCACCTCTGCAGTAGGAATGCCCGTGCCAGCCCTACTGTGCAGGAATGGAGGCAGGTCTGCTAAGGGATACCCAGAGGCAGAATGGAGGAGACTTACATATGCTATCCTGAGGCCACAGCCCTTGGCTGCAAGCCTTAATAACAAGGTGACATCAGCCTGAGCTGCATCAGCCGGTTGTTACAAAGATGTTCCGGTGGAGGGGCTTTGTGTGTGAGGCTGTGCTGGTCAATGAACACGCCTGTGCTCCTGGCAGAGTCCGTGTGGCCGTTACTCTCAGGCAGTCATGCGGAAGAGCCGCCTTCCAGGATCTGCCTTTGTGTGTTTATTTTTCATTAGTGCAGACAGGAATGGCTCTGTTTTGATCTCTCATAAATCCAGTTACTTAAGAATACATTAGTTAAAAAATTATTAACAGAAATGCGTTAGCCAACCAGCACAGTGGAAGAGAAAATGTCTTCATACGCCAAATACGTCAACTTGTGAATGAGTGATTGCTTAAAGCTGAAGTGATCCCAAGTGAGTTAGGTTTCAATCACCTTGGCAAAGGCACACAAGTTGCCATCAACTCTGGCTGATTATTCGAGGCCTAATTGCACAAAGCTCTGGATTCTTGATGGAAATGGCCCAAATTAGGGAACACAGAAACAGGAGCTGCTCCTGTAGGGCTTGGATTCTCTCCTGGCCAGAGTCCCCATGTTTTGTGGAAGGCACCAGAGCAGTGGAAGAGATGGGAACAACGGGCATGCGCTTAGCAGCCACCCCTGGCGCTGAGCCATGCGGTGTCCCAGAATCTCAGCTCTTTTACAGTCCCAAGCTCGGATCTTTTTAGTCACGTATTAAAAGGAGTGAAACAAAACAAAGCAAGTACAGAAACAAAAAACAAGGCTGGAGAATTCACCCAAATGTTCCCTGTTTCTTTTGGGTGGCAAGTACCTTCCCTGTGTTGCTTTCCAAGATATACAGCTAACTTGTTCTTTCTTCTTGACCTCCTTAGGGATGCGTCTTTAGTGAGTGGAATTCATTCTTCTTTGGACCAAGTTTTAAGTTCCCGTGATCATCACGTTACTGGAGTCATCTCGATTAAACCGTGAAACCTCACATTGTGGATTGAATGTCTCTCCCGTCCAAAACACAGGTTGGGAGTTTTTTGTTTGCTTGAGACAATGTCTCTATGTAGCCTAGTATGGCCATCAAATTCACAGTCCTACTGCCTGATTCTGCCAATTTCAAAGATTATAGACAAGCGCCAGCATGCCTGGTTCAATCCATGTTGAAATTTAAATGGGAGATGAGACCCATGTGGTAGGTGATCTCACAGTGGGATCCTGCTCCATGGTGGACTAGTGTGTCTTCATAAATCACTGATAAGAAATGGCTCACTTGGAGCAAACGTGTTCCCCTGGAGGCTACAGATGAGTTGTTTTATAGACTTCAGGGAATTGTTGATCTAAATGTAACTGATTAATCACAAAGACTCCTATGTAGGGGCCCTTTATGGGACACTGAAAAATACTTTATAATGAGGCCTTGCATGAATTCATCACTTGACTCCAACATTTCAGGAGGACGGTGGTCAACTTGTCACAACCTAGACTCACTTGGGGAGAAGGTCTTAATGAGGGATCTTCTCTATTATTTACCCGGGTCATGTCTGTGGGGACTGTTTTGATTGTTAACCAATGTAAGAAGACCCAGTCTACTGTGGGTGGCACCATTCCCTAAGCCGTGAGTCCTGAACTCCACAAGAGTAGCGAGAGAAAGCTTTGCAACTACAAGCAAGCAGTAAGCATTTATTTTTCTTTGCTCCTGACCATGGTTGTGATGTAATTAGCTACTTGAATTCTTGCCTTTGCCTTCTGTTCAATACTGAAGTATAATCTGCAATTGTAACTCAAATAAACCCTGTAGTAATAGGAGCCGTGGGCTGCTTCCCGCCACTCCGGCCGCCTCCGGCTAGCTTTACCCGAAATAATTACACGGACACTGTATTCTTTTAATCACTGCTTGGCCCATTCTCTTCTAGGCTAACTCTCGCACCTGGACTAGCCCATTTCCAATCATATGTGTCGCACCCCAAGGTGCGCTTACCGGGAAGATTCTAGCCTACGTCCATCCTAGGTTGGAGCTTCATCGCGTGTGCCTCAGAGAGCAGAGCTCTCGCCTCTGCCCGCAGGAGTGGAGCATCATGTGTCTCTGAGGCGTCTGCCCCCGAGAGGAGAGCTGTCGAGTCTCTGAGCTCACTTCCTCTTCCTCTCAGCATCTGCTCCTCCCACCTACGTTCTAACCTATCAGGTCAAGCAGCTTCTTTATTAAATCAACCAATGACCTTCCTCCATCAAAACCCTTTCTCCCCTCAATTGCTTTTTGCCAGGAAACTTGATCATAGTTGTAGACATGAAGTTAGAACAGGGTCATGTTCAAATGGCAGGCAACCACAGGTGCTTAGACACAGGTGGCCTTTGGGGCCCACAGTGCCTACGAGATATCTCGAAGAACGGAGCTCTGAGTTTCCCACGGGTCCTGCCAGTATCGCTCCTAGAAAGACATATGACATCCTGTCTGGCTCAGAGTTAACTTGAGTTTCTTCTGTTGCTGTTTGCATATCTTCCCTTCATCATAACAATATGGTCAGAGGACAGATGACGGCTCTGCCTCCATATAGTTAAAGCTGCCATTAATAATGGCAATTACACAGTATGTGAGCCAGACAGAAAACTGGCCCCGGGTATGTCTTCAGCCTGTAACAGGGTACTGAGAACGGGACCTCTTTGCTTGCTTTGGGCTTTGGCTGGAGCCGAAGTCAGGGTGTTGAGCCACAGCTTAGGGGAGGCATTTTGGAGAGATGCTCACACATGGGACCCCAGAGCCCATATCTGCTGATTGACATCGCCTTCAAGGGCTATGCTTCTAGAGAGGGACAGGTGGTCAGCAAATGCCCCGTGTCGCTTCCACAGAGTAAATAGTTAGACCTCACTGGGAGCCATCAGAGAAGACATTTTTCTGCCCTAGACATGTTCTGTAGAAGGAATGTATGGCTGCCTTATTCTCTCATTCATTTACCAAGTACCTGGGTCATGTCAGTAGACACATCCAAGTCCCCGCCTTCTCGGGTCTAATTCAGTGGTTCTCAACCTTCCTAACACTGCAACCATTTATGCCGGTCCTCATGTTGTAGTGACCCCCAACCATAAAATGATTTCTGTTGCTACTTTGTAACTATAATTTGCTACTGTGATGTCTGATAGGTGGGATATCTGATATGTGACCCCTATGAAAAGGGTCGTTTGACCCCTCCATGGGGTTGTGACCCACAGGTTGAGAACCATTCACCTAAGTGTTCCAGTGAGTGACATGCTGAGGAAACAGACAGAAAAAAAAACAAAACCAAATCTAGAAGGTGCTATGAGGAACAGTAAGAATGCAGGCAAGGGAAGAGAGGGCCATTTAAGCACAGCTCCAGGGAGCCTTTCTGAGAGGTGACAGCAAAGACAGCTACCGGGAGGGAAAGAATAAACCATAGGTCTCTGCAAGGGAGGAGTGGGTCAAGAAGAACATGCACCCTGTGCAAAGGTTCTGAGGTGGTAGCAAGACTCCTGCATTATCTAAAGCTACTTCCTTCCTCCCACTCTATCCCAGACCCTTGCCCTGTCCCCCATCGGCCCCAGCTCTGCAAGTATGAGAGATACCTTGAAAACCAGTTTTGTTGAGGGGTAACAGACATTAAAAATAACTCTGGTTCCTACTTACTGTCTACAAACACAGAGGGCAGAAGGATGCTCCTCCAGCCAATGGCCACCATGTGGAGTTCCAATGTTCAGGTTGAGCCCTGGAGCCAGTCATGAAGCAGGGGTCACTTTCCTTTAAGGAAGGAGAGAAGGCAGGTGGGGGATGCTGAGGTTCAGGCTGCTGTCGAAACCTTCTTTGTAGGAGGTAGGAATGGGCTTCAAAAGCAGGCGGTTGGCCCTGGGTCACCTATAGGGTGAGTACTTCAACTCCTTCTCTCTCTCTCTCTCTCTCTCTCTCTCTCTCTCTCTCTCTCTCTCTCTCTCTCTCTGTGTGTGTGTGTGTGTGTGTGTGAGCTAGAGATATTCTTGTTTCTGCTCCCTCAGTCCTAGGATTACAGGCACACAATTGTCTTAGTTACTTTCCTGTGGCTATGATAAACACTATGACCAAAAGTCACTTGGAGGGGAAAGGCTTTGTTTGACTTACACATCCCAATCACAGACCATCAATGAGGGAAGTCAGGGCAGGAAGCAGGAGGCAGAAGGAACTGAAGCAGAGGCCATGGTGGGAACAACGCTTACTGGCTTACTCCTCTCTGGATTGCTCGGTTTGCTTTCTTAACGACCTCAGGACCACCTGTCTTGGCTCTACCAACCATAGAGGCTGGACCCTCCCATATCAACCATCAGTCGAGAAAATGCCCTACAGGCTTGCTCACAGGCCGCTCTGGAGGAGACATTTTCTTTTTCTCTTTTCTCTAGATTTATTTTTATTTAATTCGCTTTTAGGATAATATTTTAATTAATTAGTTGGGGCTTTTGTACATGTACATAATGTATTTTGATCATATTCATCTTCTCCTTCTAGCTCTTCACACGCACCCCTACCTCCCCACCTTCTCCCAATGCTTTTAAACCGTCTTAAAACATGTTTTTAGCTGGGCAGTGGTGGCGCATGCCTTTAATCCCAGTGCTCTGAAGGCAGAGACAGGAGGAGCTCTGTGAGTCCAAGGCAACCCTGGTCTACAAAAAAGGACATCGCAGGCTCCAATACAGAGAAACCTTGTCTATAAAGATTTAAAAAAAATTAAATTGAAATAGAATAACATCAATTCCCTCCTCCCTTTCCTCCCTCCAACCCCTCCCTGCTACCCTCCCATACCCCAAACTCTTAAGCTGACAGCCTCTTTTTCTTTTATTATATATAAACACACACATATATGTATGCATATGCAAAAACTAGAACCTGCCAAATCTGTTTTGGTTGGTGGTGTGTATGTGGTCTTAAGCCTGACCATTCTACATTTGGACAACCAATGAGGAGGCTCATCCCTAGGAGAAACTAATTCTTCCAACAGTCTTTAGCTGCCTAGAGTTCTTTGTCTAGGGGTGGGGTTCTGAAATTTCCCCCTCACACTGACATGTCCATTGCTATTGCTTTTTTCCCCCTCTTCTTCTTTGTTAAAGCTGCTGTTTCTAGGAGAGACTGTTGCATTGTAGACTTCCTTGTATTCTGGCCCTTACAATCTTTCCACGTCTTCCCCCTTGGTCTTCCCAGAGCCATAGATGCAGGAGCTATGATACAGATGTATCCGTTGGGGTGGGCTCGGTACAGTCCGTGGTCTCTGCAGTGTAGAGTTGTGGTTTCCTGGAATGGCCTCAATGTGCTGTAGAAGAAGGTGTCTGTCATGAGGGCTGGCCGCCACACTTATCTGTGGGCACAAGGGAGGATTTTAATTGAGGTCCCTCCCTCCCAAATGGCTCCAGTTTGTGTCAAGTTGATGTAAATCTAGCTTGCATAACTATGATGCCTGGCTTTTTTGGGGGAATGCTTAAGATCCAAACTCAGGTCCACAGGCTTTCAGAGCAAGTACTTATCAATTGGGCCAACCCAAAGCCCCACTTCCTCTCTTTACTCTTGAATTTGTTCACAAGAAACACTCACTAAGGGCTGGTTATGAAAAAGTACAGGGAGTTCTTGGAACTCCAGAAATTATATCTAGAAGTTTCCATACCTGTGTGTTTTCCTGGAGGGAGATTCCATAGTCATTTTTTTTTTTTTATTTTAACATGGTCCGTGTCCCCAGAGGGTCTGGGCCCATTCGTCTGCATGGGGCTCTTTGCCACTGCCAGGGAAACAATTAGTATTTGGCACAGGTTCAGCCCCAGCTGCTTCCCTGGGGACTTCTGCATTCTTGTCTGAACACAGGAAAGTTAAACCACCCACATGCCTCTTTGTCCAACAGTCCCAGCTCCGTGGCCCTGAGCTAATGTGTAATAGGTCTCTTTAAAAAAAAATCTGAGTAGAATAGACTTGCAAAGCCATGTGCTGGAGCTTCTTCAACAAGCCCTGCACAGACAGAGTGAGGTTAGTAGCCATCTCAGTAAACCAAAGAGCTCGAGGCCTCAACAATAAGCTGCAGGGACCACTGCATCACAGACTGAGATCCGTTTCAGAACATCCTTTCTGGCAATTTCGGGGGGATAACTTTCCTCCAATAATGGAAGTGCTGGAAAATTCCCATTTAGAGGTTAGGGACCCCTAATGATGTGAAGAGCAACAGCGCCATTTCTGGAAGGACCATAAAGGGAAAGAAACAATGAGTTGAACACGGAGAAAGGAAGGGAAGCAACCGGGAGTTCTCGCTGGTCATAAGAAGCAATCCCGATACCCCCAAGGCAGGGACTCACCTAGCTCCCGTTGCACCTGGTGGAGGTATGGCAGTTTCTGCTTCTCCTGGATCTTCTGCAAGTGACGCTGTGGCTTTGGGAGCATCTGGTGCCCCACAGTTGGTCTTCAACTTTCCCTTCATAAAGGACCTTCTCTGATCCCAGTAAGGAGAGGGCTGTACGGGGGATAGAAAGGTATGAAAAGATCAGTTGCTGCGTGCTGCGGTTTTTACTGTAGAAGTTACCAGAGCTGAGGCTGGCAGCCCCTCTGCCGCCTGCCTTTAGGGACTTCCTTTATGCCATCCTCTGGCCACCAGGTGGACTCAGATACTCTTTCTTGGCTGCTGGTCTCCGCCTCTTGAGCAGCCTTCTTCTCCAAGGTGCGTGCATGGCTGCGGAGGAACCATCTTTTCCTTGCGAGGGAAGACTAGTCCCCGGTCACGTGGTTGAATGCGTGCATCTCCTTCAGTAGTCTCTCTCTGCCCACGCACCATGGGTCGGCTTGCCGCAGGACTGCAGGTGGAGTCAGAACAGAGCATGCTCTAGGACTGCAGCACGGCCTCCCTCGTCCACGCTTTGATGGAAAATGCGTCCTAAAAGCTGCACCCTTGAGCTCTTCCTGCTTGACTCTCGGTCTCCCTAGCAATGTCACGTGTTTAGGTGGTGACCTCGCTGATCTCCACTGTTGATGGGGGCTTGCAGTTCCTACACAACCCATTCATCTCTCTACCCAGATGCCCTCTCTCCTATGGCACATCTTAGCCGTATAAGAGGGGCACTCTATCCACTCTCCCATCTACTCGTGGGCATGGAGGGTGATGCCTTCTTTTAGGCAAACTAGCTCCTATACCAGGTCTCTGGGTTCCACCTAAAGACTGGAGGGTGCTGGAGCTCCCGCCCCAGCTTCTTTCCCATCAGTGTATTCCTATCTCCCATATTCACCTCTACTTGGTTTCTGGCTTGGTTTAGTGTTGGACACTACTAATTCTTTTGTGTTTCTTCCCACTGATTTGAAATATGTAAAGTGTTTGGGCAGATGATAAATGTCATCTCTCTGTCATCACTGATTTTTTATACCAAACACCCCTAAGGTCTCTTTAAGGTCAGTGTTCCATTCCTTTCTCCCATGGCCCCTCAGCCACCCTCCAGCTGACATAATGGATTTCCCAACTACTAAGTTCAAGGTCATGCGGCTTCCTAACCACTACATTCAAGGGAGAACATCAGCCCTAACCCCACTTAACCATCTTAGTTAGTGTTTGACCCAGCTGGGGACTCTGCGTCCTTCCTGATGTGCCCTCCAGCCTCCTTTTGCAGAGGCTTCCAGCTTACAATGGTGTCTTATCCTGATAAACCCACCACATACTGGCAAAGCTCACAGGTCAAAAACTACATTGCTGCTCCTGACCTAATGAGCAATCTAGACAGACGTGGTGCTCCAGAGTTGTCTGGGAGCAAGCTGGCCACAACGGCCAGCATCTCTAGAGAGAATCCGGCTGCACGGTGCTCACCTGGGAAAGCATCCAAGCTCAGAACCCAAGGTCTGGTTCCTGTTGAAGGAAGGTGACTTCTGCATCGTTTTAAAAGTTGGAATAAAACTTATGAAATCACTGCAATTGGGGGGCCATCAGTATCGAGTAGTTTCCACCCTGTGGCTACTCTGTTTAGGTATGGAAGGCTCCTCTTTAGCCTTCTGACCTTCAAAGGTGGGAGGCCCTGGGATGTAGTGTTCTCTCTGTCTTCATCCACTGCAAAGGGTCCTACAGCTGTCTTCTGACTTACGATGACATCCACATTCTGAGACTGGGGAGTGTCTCTCTGTCCATCCAGGTCTTCCCCCTTGGATCCCAGCATCATGCGTCTGTTTTTGCTGGTGCCCCCTTCTGAGATGTCCTTGGACATCTGCAGAGTCACTCTGCCTAACTCGGTCCCTGTGTTTCCACCACCAAGCCTGTTCTCCCTTCAGCTACAGGGAACCTTCGACTCAAGCCAATGGCTGGGGTTTGGTTGGGAGTGTTGCTAATCCCTCTCCATTTCTTACACCCCACATGAAACCGATTAGTAAATCACGTTGGCTCTGGAATCAGGTCGTGGCCTTGCCTCCCACATTGCCAGTCCCCCATGACAGGCCTCCTCCAGCTCCTCTGGCTTCTTGCAGCAGCTTCTTTGTGAGGCCTGGCCTCCTTCCATGGCCCCTTCCCTCGGCACTGCCACAGCCTTCTTGTCCACAGGATCCGTGAGGCAACCAAGTGATTCCATTTCCTCAGACCTTGCCAGTCTTCCAGCGAATCCTCATTGTCTCATGGAGTTGAGACCCCTGACCACATTATGACAGGCGAGGTTATAATGTTGTCTCATTTTTACCACGCCCCCCCCCCCGTCTTCTTCACTCTGGTAGAACCGAAGCCTCTTGTGCAGTGCATCCTGAACATGCCAGCGCATTCTTGCATCGCCTCTATGCATGTTCTGTTTCTTCTGCCTGGAGCACTGTTGGATCCCTCAGGCATTCGGGTTGTCTCTCACCCTGACTTCCTGGGGGGGGGGTGGTCTCTTTTCAAACGGGCCTTCTGTGTTTCTCTCTCTAGCCCCCAACACTGAAATGTCAACCCAGCTCTTGTCTTGCATGCCCGCTGTTCTCTCTGCTTTGTCTGCTTGTAAACTGCAGTTCTCAGGATCCTATTTGTTGGTCTCTACATTTTCTCACTGGAACGGAAGCGTCAAGGGGCAGGTTTGTTTTGTTTTCTTCAGCCCTATCCCCAAAAAGTGGGAGGTCCTGGCCTGTCACTAGTGTTCAATAAACACTTGAAATGGTTAAATAGAATAATGTTTATTTTTAAAAAAAACTCACTTAATTCATTTTATGTGCTTTAGTGTTTGCCTATATGAGTGGCTGTGTATTGTGAGCATGCAGTGCCCACAGGGTCCAGTAGAGGGCAGCATATTCCCTGAAACTGAAATTTCAGAGGCTTATTAGTTACCACGTGAATGCTGAGAACTGAACCTGGGATTCTCTGCAAGCAAGCAGTACCCTTAACTGCTGAGTCCCTGGAGCTCTCTCTCCATCCCCTTCATGGGTCGGTCTGCTCTGCAAATGCCGACATCTTCTGTCCCACTTGGCATATTTTCTTCCGGATGTGTTGACATCACCTAGAGCATGGCGCAGAATGACACCATGTGACAGATGTAATATGGTTTGTCACTTTTCATTCTTCCCCACAAGCACCTTTTGCAAACTAACCTTGAATCAAAGTCTCCAGCCACTGAATTGGACTTGGATGCAGGATTGGCTTCTCTCAACAGAACATTATTATACAATGTTCAATATTATACAAGCAAAACTGTAATATGCTTGCAGGGCTGGGTTTGCCTTCTGCCACCTCTGCAGTCACAAGGCTAGAAAAGTGCCTCAAGTGTCTTTCTTGTGCCTGAACCCTAATTCCCGGGCCCCCATACAAAGCACAGATGAGTAGAGCCACCTCAAATGACTTGCAGCATGTGGGCCACCTTGCACACTGTTTGAGTTTGTGAGATAGTTTGCTACACACTGATACCTGGCTGCTACACATCTGGATAACTCCAAGGTCCATTTCTAAGCATGCATCCCCGTCTCAAGCTCAAGTTCAACTTTTTATCTCTTACTGGGCTCATCTCACAAGACTCATCATCGCCAAAACTGGCTTCTTATCTCCCACTCCTTCCTTCCTTCCTCAGCTCTGAGTTGACCCTGATACTTTACTCAGGCCATCTGTTGGCTCATTAGACGATAGGCAGCTTAGTCAACCAATGACTCCAGGTTACAAACTATATACAGTTTGTTTCTGTCTATCTCTTTGGCCATATTGATCCCAAGGTTGGCTTCTTCAGGAATGTAACATAGTTGCCATTGCACTTTGACCACCCGAATCCTTAAACATACACTTGTAGGGAGCGGTGTTGTGAGATAATCCTTTTGTACACTGCAAAGATATGCCTAAAGTACCTTCTGATTGGCTTAATAAAGAGAAAGAGCTAAGTGACTAATAGCTAGGCAGGAGAGAATAGGTGGACTTCTGGGGAGGAAGAGAAAGTCGGGGTTAGGATCTAGGCACATGGGAGATGTCAGTGAGACATAGGGAGTCAGACATACAGAATGGAGGAGAGGTAGGAAGTCACATGACAGAGCATAGATTAAGAGAAGCAGATTAAGTTATAAGAGCTAGTTGGGAACAAGCCTAAGCGAAAGGCCAAGCGTTCATAATTAATAATAAGTCTCTGTGTCATTATTTGGAGACTGGTGATGTCAAAAAGAAAGTCAGACAAGAAAGTTCAACTAGAGGGTGGTTTTTCTGCAAACACTAAGAAAAAAGTCTTGGAATGTTATTCTACTTGAACCTTCTTTTGTGACCATGATGGCTAGAGAAATGGACATTTGCTGTGTGGCTCAGAACTGAGCTGGTAGAGCCCAAGGTGGATGGGGACAGGGTGGTTCAGGGTCAGGTCACAGTCGGCAGAAGTCAAGATATAACATGGAATCGCGGCTCCAAACTAGTCATCACTGAGTGGTTAAATGTGTGTGTGTGTGTGTGTGTGTGTGTGTGTGTGTGTGTGTGTGTGTGTGTTTTGTCTCTCTTAAGTCCTTTTTGAGTTTGAGGAAGACACACTGATCCACGTGATGGTGCTATATCTGGGGACATGAAAGCATGTACAGCCATGTCTTTATTGGAAAGAACTCAGAGTTGTAGGGTTGAGCCTGACTTCAGTACAGAATCAGATGAGAAGGGGGGAAACTGGGTCTTGAAGGAGAACAGAGAGTCCCGTGAGAGAAGAATCACCATGACTGAAAAGGGGGGGTGAATGGGTATAAGGCAGGGGTAGTATTTCAGGGTTTGTCTGGAGATAACCTCAAATCTCCTCTGACCCAGTTTACCTCTGACTGAAGAAATAACTGTGTGTCCTGCAAAGGCTGAGCCAAAAGAATTACTCTGCTGGGACCCTACCTCTCAGTTTCCACCATCTTTTCCTGAACAAAAAAAAATGAACAGAAACATGGAAGCAGACAATGCAAGCACTGGGAGAGAGGGGGAAGGGGGGAGGAGAAAGAGGAGAAGGATGAGGAGGAGGAGGAGAAAGAAGAAGAAGAAGAAGGAGAAGGAGAAGGAGAAGGAGAAGGAGAAGAGAAGAAGAAGAAGAAGAAGAAGAAGAAGAAGAAGAAGAAGAAGAAGAAGAAGAAGAAGAAGAAGAAGAAGGAGATAGCCAGCAGCGTTAGAGCTTCTGCTGTGGCAGCAGATTGGAGTAGAGGCACAAGGAAGAAAGTATGGGCACCAGAGGGCAGAGGGCAGAAAGAAGACAAGACCTAGGGCTGAATCAGAGACAAGGCCTATCTGGGGGCAGCTCTCTCCTCAAAAATGCTGCCCACATGTGGCTGGTGCCCAGAGGACTTGGATAAGCCTCCAAGACCATTTCTAACAGAAACACTATACAGACAGACACAAGAAAAGTTCAGCTGGGCGGTGGTCATGCACTCCTTTAATTCCAGCACTCAGGAGGCAGAGCAAATGAATATCTGAGTTCAAGGCCAGCCTGGTCTACAGAGTGAGTTCCAGGACAGCCAGGGAACCCCCCCACACACACACTCTCTTTCTCAAAAAAAAAAAACACAAAATACAAAATAAAAAATAAATAAAGAGGTTGCCAGGGGGGATGTTCACACTTGGATTGGCTAGACGGTTCAGTGGCTAAGGGCTTGCTGCTTTTGTAGAGAACCTGAGTTCAGTTGCCAGCCCCAAACAGTATCTCCCAATGGCCTGCAACTCCAGCTCCATGCCCAATGCCTGGTTCTGGCCTGCAGGGCCATCTCAAAGTCACGAACTCCATTCCCCCAACACAAGCACACATAAGAATTTTTTTTAAAAAAAAGATCTTTTAAATATGTTTATATTTATGAGTCATTTCTATTTTAAATGTGTCAAGAATATTTCACACTCAATAAATAAACACAACTTCTTTTGAATCGATCTATAGCCAGTCAGGGTTCCTACCCATTGGATCCTTTCGGGTTTCAAAACGTCACAAGCCCTTCTCCGGTCCCTTGCTGAATATATACGGCACTCCAGGAAACCAACACTTTATTGAGCCATCAAATATGTCAAAGGGAAATTTAGGGTGGATGGCAGGAAGGGCTTCAGAGCAGAAAAAATCTTATGGCAACACAGAAATATTTCCCAAGGAAGTTGTTAAAAATCCATTATGCGAGCCACTTTTAATGTGTTATCAACATCTCCCTGTGAAAAAAAGTTAGACAGTACATTATCAACAAAATTCCCCCACTGGCAAGATGGACCAGATGCCCGCTAGGACTCGCTACATCTGTCCATGATTTAAATAACAGCACTCTGCCTTTGAACATAATAGAGAGCAATTTTTTATTATTATAAAATGTTACAACCAAACCAAAACAATTGCCTTCTTAGAAAGAACAAGGATAGTCTTTAGCTCTCCGCGAGAGATGGCTCAGAGGTCGAGAGCACTTGCTGCTCTTGCAGAGGGCTCAGGTTTGGTTCCCAGCACCTGTATGGCAGCCCATAACTTTGTGGGGACCAGACATGTGGCATGCGGTGCACATACATACATGCAGGCAAAACACACATACAGATAAAATGAAATAAATCTAATTAAAAAAATTTGGTCATCATATATAGCTCCAAGCTCATAAAATTTAAAACTCAATGTGACTTCAACTGAATATAATTTTTCAGTATCATATTCAGCATATGAATATATCCTGAGATGATACAAAATTCATTGCTTATTAACATGATGTATTAGCATTAACAAGGTTATTAGTACATATTAATTTAAAGTGACCCAAAGGGAGGCAGAGCTGGGTGAGGAGAGGCTTTCGAGGAAAGGCCTGGCTGGGGAGGCCACGGGAAGGGTGGGGCAGAAGCAGCTGGGGGAGGGAGCGTCTACAGGGTTTCACATGTACAAGAAGTGTATGCCAAGTCCTGTAAGTGCTGCCTCATTGATGTAGTGCTCCTGAAGACGACGGCAGAGAGCTTTTAACATTGGAACACAGGCAGGTGAAAGGGCTCAGTAGACAGAGGTGATGCTGCCAGACCTGATGGCTTGAACTGGACCCCTGATCCCACAGGTTGTTAGAGAGAATGGATTCTTTGAGTTCTCCTGTGTCTTCACACATGCCAATGCATGCAGACTCCTAAACACACACACACACACACACACACACACACACACACACACACACACACACCACATCAAACAAGTTCATTAAAAATGGGAACTGAAGATCTCCAAGTAGAGAAACATTTACTGATAACTGGAAAGAATCTATGCCCACGAGGCACCCCTATCTGCTCTCAAGGACGCTCTGTATGTGTGTAAGGCATGAATAGTTCTGAGCTCCTTTAGACTTCAAAGTCTCAGGGGGTGGGAAATGGCTTGTGGAGCCGGCAAGATATCAACTACCAGGCTCTTAGTTCACAGAACAACCTTAAGGAGCAGAGACAATTCTACATCAGTGTTTGAAGTGACCGCCATAAAGTTCTGTGAGTTTGGAAAAGATTGAAGTCAAATATTTACAGTACTGAAGGGCTCACGGGCAACGGAAAATCACCAAAATTAGGAACATCTGGGAAAGTCCCAACCAGGCCAAGCTATGAAAACAGCAGGGGAGAGATAACGGGTACTGGGGAAGAAGGAGGCAAAGAAGGGGCCCTGGGCCCTCTATCCCTCTTGCTCTCCCTCTCTACCCCCCACCCACTCGCTCTGTATGAGGTTGCCTTCCTGGCCAAGCTTAAGGAAAATGATGTGTGTGATTCTGTCTGACTGACCGGGTTTACACCCTGCCGAATGGAAAGATCGCTACCCCTCATTTCCCAGAAAGGAAACGGTCTCCAAAGTGTAAAGCAACCTTTTGGTTTTGGAACAATGAAGTCCAATAGGCACAGGCATAATTATTGCGTATCGCTCCATTGCAGAACACGCCATCAGCATAGGAAAGGAGGCTGACAGAGTGGAGAAGCCCTGGCGTCAGCTGCTGTCAAGCCCAGTTTTCTCTTGGCTCACTATGGCTCCGGGTCTGTGAGGTGAACCTCATCCAGCCTCAGACGATGCATCTTAAAATGTGCTCCTCAGGGGACTGGAGAGATGGTTCTGTGATTAAGAGCACTGGATGTTCGTCCAGAAGACCCAGGTTTGAATCCCAGCCTCTGTTTGGCAGCTCACAAACATTGGTAACTCCAGTTCTGGGAGATCTGACACCATCTTCCGGCCTCCATGGATACCAGTCACATCTGACACACACACACACACACACACACACACACACACACACACACACACACACGCACAAACACCTATACATATTATATAAATTAATTAAATTAAAAATATACAAATGGGCTCTTGCAATGGTTAAGCGAGATAATGCTGCCAAAGGCACAAGGCAGGTTATCTGGTATTTGTCATCTTCTTTATTTAGATAATCCAGGGAGATCACAGGGAGCTTGAAGGACCGCCCTGCAAACTCGTGTCCTGGTAGAAAAAATGGCTATATTTTGCAGCTTTGAAACTCTCAGGCGTGTTTGGACACAAAGGCACAGGCACAGGAGGCCACTGCAAGGCACCGTGGGGGGACGAACTAAATAAACCCCAAAGTGAGTGAGCAGGCCTCCCTTCCCCGTGCCTCCTCTACCCTGGTGCCTCTGCTAGCACAGCGTGTGAGGGTAGAGCAATCTCATGCCCGCTACCTTAACACAAACGCAAATGAAGTTTGGGGTGTTTTTAGAGGTGTGCTACTTATCCCATGCACAGTGCACTCACTCAGGGTCACCACTTTGAGAGCCTCCTGTCACTTGGGTGTTGGAAAAGCTTTGATGTCAAGAGTATGATAGGCTTCAAAGAAAGGCTGTTGGCAGATTGCTAGTAAATATCTGGGGAACAGGACAGGACAGAAGAGTCCAACACTATGCAAATCATGAGTAGGGTCACTTGTGTCTACCTGCTGTTTACACGCTCAATAACGGACCACAAAGAAATTCTAGTCTTGGATATGCGTCTACTGCCTCAGAGAGTACCTGGAGAAGTTATAGTGCCAAGAGCCTGCACAGATAAGGTGGGGGCGGGGGGAGTGATTAGAAATGCTTGAACTAGGTGTAGATCAAACTGGTCGGGGGTTCAGTGACTGCCACTGTCGTTGGTACTGGGGACGTACACATCACCTTCACAATATACGATGACATTATATAGCACATTAATGTGCCTCGAAGAGCCCTCAAAGCATCCAGTGAGAGGCTCTGTATGAATGTGTCTCTCCAAGGGCTTCACACAAAGCTAGTGACTAACAGTTCTCTTTTTTCTTTTCTTCCTTTTTCAGAAAGCGAAACGAGTTTGGATGGTGCTTGCCATCCAAACTGCCATTCCCACTGCCAGAATTGCTTTGGGGCTGCCTGGCTACTGAATGGGGACTCCATTTCTTTCTGTCATAGTAGAAGATGGGTCTGGGTATGGAGCAATATGAAGTTGTGACCACACCCTATTAGAAGAGGAATTTACAACACTGGGAGGCACTGGGAGGCCCCACTGGTTCATGACCATCTATCTGTGTGTCTCTTCTGAGGTCCCCATAGTTCTGATCCTGGTGTTGTGGAATATTAGCTTAAGATGTATTACATTTGTTTATGCTGTGGAATATTTGTTTAATGATGTAAAGATGTGCTATATTCTTTTATGTTGCATTTGTTTAACTCTGTGAAGCTGTGTTACATTGCCTGTCTAAAACACCTGATTGGTCTAATGAAGAGCGGAATGGCCAATAGTGAGGCAGGAGAGAGAAATATGTGGGAATGACAAGCAGAGAGGATAAATAAGAGAAGGAGGAGGAGGAGCAAGAAAAGGAGAAGGAGAGGAGGAAGCCAGGGGCCAGCCACTCAGCTACCCAGCCACTCAGCCAGCCACAGAGTAAGAGGAAAGAAAGGTGTATAGAATACAGAAAGGTAAAAAGCCCAGAGGCCAAAGGTAGATGGGATGATTTAAGAAAAGCTGGCTAGAAACAACCCAAGCTAAAGCTGGGCATTCATAAGGAAGAAAAAAAAATCTCCTTACATTTAATTGGAAGCTGGGTAGCGGGCCTCCAAAGAGTAAAGAATAATTAAAAAAAAATAGCAGAACAGCAGCTCACAGCCTAGAATAGGGACAATAGACAAAGAGATCCATGTGGGTCTGAGGCTGCAAAGTCAGGACACTGTGCTGAGCAGACTCGAAAGCTCAGTGAGGTGAATGATGTCGGGCGCTAGGGGATCAACTAGTGATGTCTGTCACTGGCTTGGGAAGAAGACAGGAGCACACTATAGCTTTTTAGACACCCTGTCCATATTGAAAGATGTGGATCAAAACCACCCCTCAAGAGTCAGATTCCAGCATCATAGGAGCTCAACAATGATGAGGTTGTCCCTGACACTGTGTATTTTAGGCAACTGCTTTATTACCCAACCCTTCTCATTATGTATAAGCTCCTTGGCTGCAGAGCCTTCTAAACCATCTTCATTTGACCACACCATCCCTTCCCTCTCTCAACTGATTTCCACGTTCTGGCTTTTTTCTGGTGCATTTGCTCAGCATGCAAGGGCGACCGGAAGTGAGATCAGTTGAGCCACAGTTGAAGACGGGCACAGCTGCATGGAGCACATGGCTCCGCACAGCCTGTGCTCAGCTCTACTGATGGACCGTCCTTTGGATTTGTCACAATGTGCTCCTTAGGCTTGGCAGCTTATGACCTGGAGATAAGATGTAGCCCAAACTAAGTCCGGGGGGCCAATCAGAGTAAGTAATGGTCATCTGAGCCAGATCTGTCTGCAGAGGTCACCACATCAGTGAGGGGACAGGGAATAGCTAAATTCAGAACAAAAGACCAGCAAGTAGAGAGCTGGGGGGGGGGGGGCGGTCCCAGTGGCTGGGCTGCTGGTAGACCAGGTGGCTCATTTCTCTCAGCTCTCTGTTAGTTTGTGGACCAAGCAAATATACCAGCAAATGCTGCCGCCACCCAGTATGGGGTCTAAGCTGTCCAAAGGTCAGCCACAAAGCGAGACATTCATCTGTCCTGGTGGAGTGACTGATGGCTCTCCACACTGAATTCTTTCCTTGCTCTCAAACATTCTGGTGGGAATTTGTTAAGGCATTTAGGTGAGAAAATCCACTTCTTTTTCCCCCCCTCTCATTGTTATTAGTTCTTTGAGGATTTTATGCAATGATTTTGATCATATCTACCCCCTCCCCTGAACCTCCCAAGATTCCACACATTCCCAACTCTGTGTCTTTAAAAAAAAAAACCATCAATACAATTTGTGCTGCCTATATTCTCCTGTGTGCATGACCTTCTATTGGGCTGACCCACCAGAGGCCACACCCTTAAAGACGGCTAACTCTCTTTCTAGCAACTATCAATTGCCAATAGCTCCTTAGCTAGGGGTGGGGCTTCATGCCTATCTCATCTCTCCACGCTGAGATTCAGCCTGACCAGTGCATCGTGTCACAACTACCATGAGGTCATATGTCCAGCGGCCCTGGTGTGTCGAGAAAACACAGTTTGCTTGAAATCATCCACAGCCTCTGGCTCTGATATTCTCTCCCATCTCTTCCACACTGGTCCCTGAGTCTTGAGAGGAGAACCAGTATAAGGCAGACATGCTGTTTGGGGATGAGCTTTCTGTTGTCTTTTATTTCCTACACCTGATCAGTTATGGGTCTCTGTGTTAATTGTGATCTACTGCAGAAAGAAACTTCTCTGATGAGGGGGAAGCCATGAGTATATTTGCAAAGTCCCTTTCCATCAGAGAAGGGTAGGTACGCAGATGTCAATGCAGGGTCACCCGCTCCTTCCACCAAGTTGTGGAGGCATTCTTTGTAACATCTTCAGGTTCCAATTCATTAGGGAATGTAGAACCCCACAGCATGGAGGCAAGGTTTCCAGCCTTAGGCCCCTGGATCAGGCAAGGCTCTTTTTATGATCCTGCATCAGGCAAGACTCCCCTCATGCCCTTGGGTCAGGTAAGGCCCTCCTTGTGTCTCTGTGTCAAGCAAGGCCCTCATCATGCCCCTGTGTCAGGCAAGGTCCCCCTTATGTCCCTGGGTCAGACAGGCCTTCCTTAGCCCCCTGGATCAGGCGAGATCTTCATGGCCCAGAGTCAAGCAAGATCTTCCTCATGTCTCTGGGTCCAGCAAGACCCTCTTTAGGCCCTGGGTGAGGCAAGGCCCTCATCATGCCCCTGTGTCAGGCAAGGTCCCCCTTATGTTCCTGGGTCAGGCGAGACTCTCTTCATGGCCCTGAGTCAAGCAAGACCTTCCTCTCATCCCTGGGTCAGGCAAGGCCTCCCTCATGCCCTTAGGTCAGATAAAGCTCTCCTTATGTTCCTGTGTCAGGCAAGGCCCTCCTTACATCCCTGGGTCAGGAAAGCCCTCCACCCCTATGCCGTTGGGTCAGGTAAGGCCCTCCTTATGTCCCTGGGCTAGGTAAGATCTTTCTCATGCCCCTGGGTCAAGCAAGGCCCTCCTCATACCCCTTGGTCAGGCAAGACCTTCCTCATGGCCCTGGGTCAGGCAAGGCCTGCCTCAGGACAAGCTCTGGGTTATCTATTTTCCCTTTTGCCCTTCAATCCGTACTTTTGCTTCTGGGAATGACTTCAATCCCCACAGTAAGTGAAGAGTTGTGTGAAAATCCTCTTACTGGTAAAGAGGGGTGGTCTGCTTGTGGAACTAAGGACTTGACTTTCTGTGGAGACTCCTCAAGCAGGCTGACAAGTCTCCCGGCTGCCCCAGCCAGATCCTTCCGTTGAAGACTTCAAGGAGGGCCCAAAAACCATGTGCTGGTGAACATGGCAGATGCCCACTCGGTAGCTATGGCCCCAGCTCAGAGGACCTGTCATCTCTCAACTTAAACTTCCCCTTTATCTGTGGGATCCGTTGACTAGGGGACAAACCCGGGAGGGCCACCCCATGTGCTTTCAAAACCACTACCACATGGGTGACTCCTTTGCCAATTCTGCACCAAGCTCAAGACGTAGGCTTTGAGAATAATTAAATGTTTAATTTCCTTTGCAGCTCTCAGAAGAGTCAAGAAAAAAGCCCCCGTAACACTGGCAAAAAATAAAAAAGACAATGGGTGTTAGGTACCCATTTCAGAAAGCAGTGTGTGGGGCACTGTGTCTCGCCGTGACCTCTTCCTGCCACCACCCTCTCTGCTCTGCTTCACGGCCCCTGTACTGTGATCTGCCCAGCCACACCATGGCCTCCTCACCACAGTGGCCTCTGAAATGTTGGACAGAACGCGTCCTGCCTCATTCAAGTTGTTCCTTCAGACATTTGTCCCACAGCATCGAGGGATGTAACTAATGCGTCAGTTGTGCATGGTGCTCATCACACCCAGGTTCCCCGGTTTTCTGGACAAAAGCTGGATGGAATGCGCAGAGCTGGAAGGAGGTGAGGAAAGGGCAGAGAAGCTACTGGCATCCCAATAATGGAGGCTGCTAAAGAGGCTATAAAAATTTCTCTAAAATCCTTCTCAGACTCCCACTCCACCTTCTCTTTGTTTATAACTCAGTGGCGCTCTCTAGTTATTAATATGTGCTTTCCCCTCATTATGGGCCACAGCCCTACAGATTCTCCTGGCCCCCAGAGCGCCTCCTTTCCAATGATAGAATGTCTGGCAGAGTTTGAGAAGTTTCTGGACCAAAATGAATTTTGAATCAAATGTGAGATGAACCCTAGAGGTTTCCAGCTGTGCTTGCCTGGGTTGCACCGTGTGACTTCACAGAAAGCACGCTCTGAACCCACGATCCACTCGACTTTGCGCCGAGCATGCTCTCATGCTGCCCTTAAGGCTACTGTATGCTGTGAACTGCGGCATCATCCCTGTACCAACTTTTCTGCTTTTACAGAAACATGTGTTTGTTATGGAAGATAAAGACTTTCCTCGGTATGTAAGTGCCAGAATAGTGTGGTTTCAGACTGTGTTGTGGTAGAATGTTTGATTCTAAGTCTGAGTTTTGACATGAGATTAGGCATTTCTAGCCATTTCTGACACCGCTCTGATGTATTTCTGCCATGCTGTACTGTGTAGCTATGTTCTTAGCATTAATGATTATAAAATCAAAGTTATGGTCAACTCTGAAAAATGTTGGCGATTCTCGGGTCCCCTAATATCAAAGATTCAGGCAGTATTTAATTCTTTTTGTAAACAGCAAATTAACACACCCATCTTAATAGTATGCACACCTGTGTATATACCAAATAATTACTTATTCAAATTTAAATTTTCTTTATGATGCATTACCAGCAAACATTTGTTTGTATAATCATCTACTAGGGTCACATAAAAATTTCTCAGGTAAGGGCTCAGTTGGGAGAGTGTTTGTCCAACACACATTAAGTCCTGGGCTTGATCAACAGCCCCACATTAAACCAGAAATGGTAGCATGAGCTGTAATTGCAGCAGAAAGCTAAGATGTTCAAAGTCATTCCCTGCTACACTGTGAGTTCAAGGTTGGCCTGGGCTATATGAGATCCTGTCTCAAATACAATAAAAAGTAAAGTAATACAAAAATCGGCCTTTCACAAATGAAAAGAAGTCAGGAATGAGCAGGCCTCCAAAGCCTTGACCATTTCAGAGAAAAAGCCTGTTATCATGAGGTCATCGTGTTATCTCAGCTCCTCATGGAACTCAACTGTGTACAAGCAAGATGTTATTTAGCACACCAGAGAGCGACACCATTATCTTCTGACGTGGGGACACTTTGGGAACTCATGCCAGGAAGCCTCTGGGGTTGATTCTGCAGTTCCACCATAGTAACTTCTCAGATTTCAGAGCTCGTGAATCCAATGCCAGGCATCAGGAAGAGGCTCATCTGTGGAGGTGAGAGACCCTTATGAGGTCTCGCCATGTGTCGTGTAGTCATGGGATGTCTACTGATAATGTCTACGCATTAAATCCCATTTAATTAGAGATAGAATCCTCGAGAATGTAAGAAAGAGGAGGGAGCCAATGGCGTGTGCTGCCTGTCAGGACGTCTTTCTAGATTACAAAGCTGCCATGTAGGAAAGTAAGTCCCCCCGAGTCTCACCCTGAACTTGTCTCCATGCCTGCCTGCTGCAGTCTCTAATTCGGGGTGTCCCCAGCCATGCTGCTTCGAGTTTTCCCAAAGCTGTAGATTTAGCTCAATTGTGGGTGCCACAATGAGCCATTGTTCCTGAGCCGCTCTTCTCCTACCCTCTGACCCTTCCTCCTGGGGTGAGTGTGCATTTTCCCAAACTCTTAATGGACAGAACCTCAGTAACAATGGCCCTGCGTGTAGCTTACACTTGCGGGGTGAAATAGGGGCTCCTTTGTTGCTGGAGGTAGGGAAAAGGGCATAAATTAACCCAATCTTTACAGTCTTGTGAAAAACACACAGGCATTTTAAAGAGAACAAAATTCAATTTTGTACTCCATTTTAAAAAGAATTCTTCGGGTGCGAACTGCCAGGACAATATTAAAGGAAGTTCAGCTAACAGCCATACCCATAGTCCTTCCATCCTGACAAGTGTAATCATTTTTATTTGCTACGTTTCTCTCTAATCCTTAACCCACACCCCACCCCCCAAAGTTTCCCCTCCGTTGTCAGCAAAGTGCCACCGGCTTTGAGAGGAGCCACATTGTGATGGAGATGTCTCTTTTAGATAGTTATGTACCATTATTAAAGATTCAAAATACCATTAATTTTCTTCAAGCTCCATTATGTTTATCATCTATCACAATGGCAGCACATTAATCATGTCCGCGGAGCCTCAGGAGCGAGGATGAACTCTGCTTCTCCGTCCAGGGCACCCACAAAGGCAGCCGTTTTGTCCGCTGCTGACCCCGGGAGCAACGAGGTCTTTAATGGTCCCCTGTGAGGTAGAGACTCCCCTTTAGACGGTGGAATGAAAGGCTGGAGGGGTTTGAGGAAACAAAAAAGAAACGAGCCCATTCTCCCCTATTCTCCGTAAGAAGAGCAGTTGTGGACACAGCTGCCTTCACACAGTAGCCGGGAGAACACAGAAGGAGAGGGCCTTGACTGCCCCGTGGTGTCCCTCGCGGGGGCTGGCAGCTGTATTGGACCAGGACGGGGCTCAGGTTGCAGGGAGCGTGGAGGCCCGGGTGCTGGCATCATTCTACCAGGGCGTGCCGTATGGGGACATGAGCTTGGGATCAGCTAAGCACCAAGCTGACACCGACTCTTGGTTTGTAATGAGGAATTAAGGGGGCCATGTGACATTTCTGAGGCAGATGCTCAGCTCATTCCCTCTCTGAAACAGAAATCATAACAATCATTTATGCGATAGGTGCTTTTAAGCCCAAATGTGGATTCCAATGTCTTAGTTTTTTCCCACGACCGTAATAAAAAGCAAATTAGGGGAGAAATATTCATTTTAGCTTGCAATTCAGGATACAGTTCGCTATGGTGGGAGGTGGGGGCAGCAGGAGCGGAAGCCGCTGGCCACATCACCTTCGCAGTCAGGAGAAAGACACTGATGCGCGTTAGCGCTCAACTGCCTTTTCTGGATACTCTAGGATCCCAGCCAGTGAATGGCACCTGCCACAGTGGGCGGGTCTTCACCAACCAATTAATCCCTCACAGCTATACCCAGAAGCCCTTCTCCTAGGTGTCTGTAGATTCTATCCAGTTGGCAATTAACTAGAGTTAATTCCCACCACACTGGGAACATAATGTAAAATGGGAGTGGGAGGAGACAAAGATGGCAGTCTGGTCCCCAGCCTGTAAAATTACATTATATTCAGTGAGGTGAAGAAGCGGCGCTTCACATTCAAAGGCTGGCAAGGGGGATCTTGGATTTGTTATAGCTAGTTCGATGGGGACTGGAGGGACCAGCGTCCCCAACAGAGGGAACAGAGAGTATGGAGTCTCCACATTAAAGGGAACATGGCAACGAGAAGGTGTGAGCCACAGACGTACAGGAATGAAGGGGACACAGCGGGAGATGTGGCTGAAGGGAAGAAAGCCCTTGGCAAGGGGCGGCTCTACAGTCGTCAGTTCCAAACACCAACTCCGCTAGGCTGAGGGAGCCCGCAAAGCATTCTGGGAGTGTCTGTGAGAGATTGGCATTTTAACCGGCGAATGAATATGGGAAGCTCCACCCTCACGTTTTACGGGGAGTGCTGTCCCACCATCTGTGGGCCTGGACTGAATGAAGAAGCAAAGGAACAGAGCACCTTGGACGTCAGAATTGCCGCTTCTCCTGACCTCAGATCCAGGAATCATAGCCCTTCCCCTAACCCCTTCCATGCTACTTCCTCAGCCTCGTACAGAGAGCTACCTTCTCCTCTTCCCTGTTTATCAGGCCTTCAGCCTTGCTCTGACCCATGCTGCAACTGCCTGTCTGTCCAGATAGCAAGAGACCTGTTGTGGGACTTCTCGGAATCCACAGCTGTACCAACAAATTCTTTTGATACCCTGATATCCTCCCGTTATATAGTCCTATAATCTTTACATATGCATGTCGAAATAACCATGTCAATGTCCTTGCGTTTATGTATGCATGATGTATGTATCTGTCCATGTAGCGTTGGAAACCCTGACTAATCCGTCCTCTACGATTGAGGAGGAGCCACAAAAGAATACTACAGAGATTACATATGGAGGTGTAGACACAGAAAAGCCGCTCTGACCTTGAGTGGGATGCTCTTCCGTGTGAGCAGGGATCGATATAGAATCCCATGAGTCTCATGAGAACTCATCTGGCTTGCTCTGGCTTGGGGTGTGGCTGTCTGGTACTTGGAATGGAGCAAGTGCTGACTACATACTTTCCTTGGGGATGAGATGACCAAAGGAAGTCGCCATGGAGACAGATGATATTAGAAGAAAAGACTGATGTTTGTCACTGCCGCTGCTTGATCCGGAAGAATCACCATCTAGTCAGTTCAGCTGATGTCACCTGGGAGCCCATATACAAGTTCGGGCGGTGGATTTAGCCAGTGTGACTGGGCCTATTGACTCTATTCACGGACTCTCCGTAGAATGTAAACATGGCTATCTCAGCGAATGCACAGAGGTCCCATGTGAGTGCACAAAGGTCCCATGTGAGCAGAGCCTAGCCCTGGACACATACTCTATGTCTTGCTTTCTGGCTGACATCCATTGGCCAAGCTGAGTCTACAGGCATTGTGGGGTCACTACAGGGTCACATGTGGCTGTGAAGGTTTGAGATGGGAGTCCCTTGTGCATTGTGTCACGCTGCAAGCTAAATCCCTTTTCCTGCCTTTGCCTTCTTTGTGAGAGATTTACCTCATTTTTCATGACGTGTATGTGTGGTAGTTTGAATGAGAACGGCCTCCATATAGGTTCATATATTTGAGTGCTTGGTCCCCAGTTGATGGAGCTATTTAGAGAGGATCAGGAGGTGTGGCCTTGTTGGAGGAGGTTCTTGCTTGTGAATCGAGATGTGGGCTATTAATCCACGCCTGCCTGCCTGCTGCCACGTTCCCTACCATGATGGTTACAGACTCAAGCTTGTCTGCAACTGTAAGCCTCAAATCAAATGATTTCTTTTATGGTTACCTTGGTCATTAGAAAAGTGACTCAGACGGTGTGTAACTTTGTGTGTGGAGATGTTCCCACAGAGGCCAGAAGAGGGTGTCAGAGCTCCTGGAGTTGGAGTTATAAGCAGTCTTGAGTCACCCAAGATGAGAGCTAGAAACTGAACTCATACTCTATAAGGGCAGCAAGTGCTCTTAACCACTGAGCACTTTCCAGCACCTGCCTTACACTGTCTTTTAAAATCAAGGGTTAAATATTGTTTTCTTTCCTTTCTTCCTTGGCGTCTTTTCTTTATCACCCTGTCCCAATTGTAGCTCACACAATGTAATTTCAACACTTAGTTCTAAAACAAAAGAAATCTCTTAAAGATCTCTTAAGAAAACTGGGCAGTGGTGGTGCACACCCTTAATCCTAGCACTTGGGAGGCAGAGACAGGTGGATCTCTGAGTTCGAGGCCAGCCTGATTTACAGAGTGAATTTCAGAACGGCCAGGGCTACTTTCCCTGTCCTTAAAAACTAGGGACAAAAACAAAAACAAAAACAAAAACAAAAAAAGAGGAGGTAAGAATGGGGAAGGGCATTTAACTTGCGTGAGTCACGACTAGCAAGTGGCTCCCATCTCTTTAGATAAAGCAAACAGCAGCAAAGACGTGTGGCCTGTTGTTTATAGTCCACATCCCTCCTTAGGATGCACTTAACCTTGCGCTTACGTCATTCATTTTCTAGGGCTATGGACCAAGTCTCCTTTGCAGTTAATCGCTATGAACTTCCTGTGCATGGAGCAGCATACTTAGGGAATCACACTGAGCATCACATTCTACCCTGTGGTTCCTCCCTGGTCACGGTCTATGGAACTGTTACGAAAGTTTCATTACCACGGTGTTCAGATTAAGCCTTTGGCTCCCACCCCTGAAAAACATTCTTTCTTTTTGATCGGTTTCCAAAATTCACATATCATCCATACAACAACGCCAGAACCCGAAATAGATACAAACTGCACAGTGCTTGGTATGCCACATGTGGGCAGTATTCTAAGGCTGTAGTTCATGGAAACTTAGATGTTGTATGGTCCCGCCACGGGGTTCTTCAGTTAAACAATGAAATTCTGATAAGTGAACTTTGAAAGATAAAGCCATACCATGTGCAAAGACTATGTAGTTGGTAAAAAGAGGAAGAGAAGAAGAAGAGGAAGAGGAAGAGGAGGAAGAGGAAGAGGAAGAGGAAGAGGAAGA
>NC_022030.1:61268467-61270339 GCF_000317375.1 Microtus ochrogaster
GAAGAAGAAGAAGAAGAAGAAGAAGAAGAAGAAGAAGAAGAAGAAGAAGAAGAAGAAGAAGAAGAAGAAGAAGAAGAAGAAGAAAATGAAAATGAGCCCAAAAACGATTTCCTTAAACGTGTACTCATGGCCCTGGCTTGCAATGTTAGCAGATGCTGTATTCACTGCTAAAACTGCTCTCATTTGGGGTTTACAGGGACATGAGGAGACCCACCTGTAGCAGGGGCAACCACAACAAGATGTGCAATGAGGCGGGGGATCACTAAGGACTTCAAGGTCTGCCCACATCTTACTTGTAACAGTGTTGTACAAATATATTTCCCCACTGGGGCTCAGCTCCAGGAGCTTATGTTGGGAAGACTAAATTCACAAGAACTTTTCCTCTGCATGTGAAAAATGAATCTGTTTGATGTAGGGCAGGTTCGTGCCCAAGAACCAGAGCAAAGAAAACTCTGAAGCCAATGTAAGATTGTGGTTTTCATGTGAAGTTTCTGGGGCGTTCTTTGAAGTTTACATTTATGGACTTGGCTGCTGAGATTCGGGCTCTCTGTGTAAGTGTCTACACTTTGCTTTATACATTTAAGAGGGAGAGTCCTAACCAAATCTCTTAAACATGGTTTCTTAAATGTAAAATATGGGCACTTTACTGTTTCCTTACTTAAATGAGATCTGGCAATTCCTATTAGCCTTGCTTCCCAAGCATGCACCACACATACATGCACACACACAGACATGCACATGCATAGAAAGCCAGAGATGCTGACTTTAACTTGTCTCTATGTGGTAGCAGTGGGTTGTGTGGGCATTTGTTACCTGGCGTCTGGTTCATCTCAAACACACACACTTGCTGAGCTGTTGGGCTTGTCTTTCAGCTGTGATGTTTAAGGATCGTATGTCTCCATCTTGCTGAAGCAAAGTTTACACACCCACTTCTGTTCCCATTTTTCCCTTGTGATATAGCTTATGTCTTTGATTCCTTATCGTAATTTTCAAGTGCTGGAGATAGAGCCAGGGCCTCATGTCCATCAGGCAAACACTACCACCGAGCTACAGCTCTCAGGCCATTTAGTCTTTCTCTAACCATTTTCTTTGTAGAGCAACTTCTAGGAATGAGAGTCAGAAATGTGGTTGTCATAGCACAGCAATATCTGGAAGGTCAATATGAGTGGACAGTTCTGTCCCCTGCACACACCACACACACAGCTCTGTCTCCTGCATACTGCACACACAGGTCTGTCCCCTGAACACTGCATGCACAGCTCTGTCCCCTGAACACTGCACACACAGCTCTGTCCCCTGAATACTGCACACACAGCTCTGTCTCCTGCACACACATCTCTGTCTTTTGCACACTGCACACACAGCTCTGTCGCCTGTACACTGCACACACAGCTCTGTCCCCTGCACACTGCACACACAGCTCTGTCCCCTGCACACTGCACACACAGCTCTGTCCCCTGCACACTGCACGCACAGCTCTGTCCCCTGAACACTGCACACACAGCTCTGTCCCCTGAATACTGCACACACACCTCTGTCTCCTGCACACACACCTCTGTCTCCTGCATACTGCACACACAGCTCTGTCGCCTGTACACTGCACACACAGCTCTGTCCCCTGCACACTGCACACACAGCTCTGTTCCCTGCACACTGCACACACAGCTCTGTCCCCTGAACAGTGCATACACAGCTCTGTCCCCTGAACACTGCACGCACAACTCTGTCTCCTGCACACACAGATGTTCCCTGAACACTGCACACACAGCTCTGTCCCCTGCACACACACCTCTGTCTCCTGCACACTGCACACACAGCTCTGTCCCCTGCACACTGCACACACACCTCTGTCTCCTGCACACTGCACACACA
>NC_022030.1:61270439-61291845 GCF_000317375.1 Microtus ochrogaster
CCTGCACACTGCACACACAGCTCTGTCCCCTGCACACTGCACACACAGCTCTGTCCCCTGCAGACTGCACACACAGCTCTGTCCCCTGAACACTGCAGGCACAGCTTTGTTCCCATGCACGCTGCACACAAAGCTCTGTCCTGTGCACGCTGTATGCTCATCCCTCCACGTTATCTGTTTTTCCCTAACTCCACTAATAGCAGATGTCACTATTTAAATGACTTGTCTCGTTTAATCTGAGAAAATTCCTATGTGCGTTGGGGTTAGTTTTTGTCTGATCTTTACATTCTATTTGCATTATCTCTTGTCATATTTCACATTCCTTTGAATATGACTTTATTTGCATATTTTTGTGCTCAGTCTTGACCCCTGGAGTCTTCTCAGACATGCGTGCTGGCTCTTAAAGGGCATCATCTGAGCAAGTCATTGCTGTGGCCACATTCATGTAAATATTCTGCCTTGCATGTTATCTCTACATCAGAGTCTAGTTCAATTTACTCTAACGGAGAGTAAAAAAAAAGCAACATGGACACAGCCTAGCCATGTTTTACGTATCCCTTACTTTTGGAGAAAACAATTCAATTATTTATCATTTCTCCAAAAATGAGTTCTCTCGTGCCAATTTTCTCTACAATACATTTGTAGACTAGGCAGCTTCTTTGCTTGGGAATTATGGTAGACAATGTGGCTGTGAGTTAGGGTTTCCTCAACCAGCCTTTACCAGCCTTATTTATGTCCAATCTCTCTTCTCCTTTTGTAGAGTTTCGTTAATAGCACATTGTGCTGGGTCTGCTCTGCCATGTGGAGTCTACACATGTGTCTTTCTTTGCAACCTACTAGACTTTTTATTGCTGTATAGAGAATATTGTGTTTTTCTGGAAATAGCTCAGTTTTAATTTATTTTCTTTTATTTGTAGAATTAAAAAAATCGACCCACAAGGGAAGGCTGGGAACTTTATGGACTGTGAAAAACAAGGCGAAGATAAATACAAAACATGTCTGCTTTCCTTGGGGAAGAGGGGAAGAGTAAGGAGGCCGGGGCTCTCAGCCTCCTTGGCATCTTTGATACCAAAATCCCACACAGGACACACAAAACCACAGCAAGGTACTTCCCTATACTTTGGAACTTCGGTGTGTGAACCTGTACATCCCAAACCCATCTTCTTCCTTTTAATAGCAGGTTCCCGGGTATTCTTCTGTAGTTAGAATTTGCTTGTGTTTGTGTATGTACCTATCTGTGTGTGTATGTTTCTCACTGTGTGTTTGTGTGTGTGCGTGTGTATAAGCATAAGACAACTTGCAGGAATTGGCTTTCACCTCTTACCATGTGATTCCCAGGGTGGATCTCAGGGCTTCCAGCTCTGTGGCAGGCACCTTTACTGCTGAGCCATTTCACCAGCCCTGAGTTTGTTTCTCTGTGTCTTTTCCGAGTGGCTCCTTTTGGGCCATTCTAACACCTTCATTAAATCTCTATGTCCCCCAAAAGGAGAACTCACGCTCGATACATTGAACCGTTACTGTTTCTTCTGTTATACTGCTGAACACATTCTGTCCTTTTAAAAGCTGCTACCAACTGTGCCCATTATTTGCTTTATAACTTGGTTTAATACACAGTGATGCTAATCGGACTAATTTTCTCCACTAACTGTAGCTCACTGTGGTGGTTTGCGGGGGAAAAAAAAAGGCCTCCAAAGGGAGTGGCACTAATAGGAGGTGTGGTCTTGTTGGAGGAAGTGTGTCACTGTGGAGGGAGGCTTTGAGGACTCATATATGCTCCAGTCATGCACAGTGAGATAATCTACATCTGCTGTCTGTGTATCAACATGTAGCAGTTACCTCTCCAGCACCATGTCTGCTTGCATGCTGCCATGTCCTGCCATGATGCTAATGGACTGAACCTCTGAAACTGTAAGGAAGCCACCAGAATTAAATGTTTTCCTTTGTAAGGGTTGCCATGGTCATGGTGTCTTTTCACCGCAACAGAAACCCTGAGACACTCACCAGCCCCCTTCCTCCTCCTCCATTTGTTTTCCTATCGTGTGTCTCCAGTGGCCAGCAACCAAAGCCTTCTCTACTGTGACAGCAAGCTACGGTCCCTTACTGGAAGTTTAGTAATGCCCTCACACGCCATGTTTCCTTAGATTTGCTTTCCTTTTTATTAAAAACAATGATTTCTTTAAAATCACGTCCCTGCATGTTTGCCAGCGTGAGGCATTTCTTCCCGGAGGCTTGCATCACCATTTCCCTTTCCACAGAGGAGATAGTATAAAATTATAAAGCACCACACCAAGCACTTACTGCTATTTTACAAGTGGAAATTCTGACAGTAGCCAAAGCCTTGCTGTGGGCTCCAGCACTCTAAGTCATACTGGAGCAAGGCTGCCTGTGTGCGCCAAGGCATGCTCCAGTTGTTTGTGCGAATGTCTTATTTTTAACGAGAATAATTCAGACTTCATATCTGCAAGGGAAAATAAGGTTTGGTATCTGACATTAGTATGACTCCTCTGGGACGTTTGAAATTCTCAACATCTGGGTACAATAAACAATAATAAGGTCTAATGACGCTCGTGCTGCTCAGAGTCATTTTAGCAACCTGTCGGAAGAGTTTTTAAAAAAATCCAAAGAGCGGGAATAAAACTTCAGAACCATGAATGTTGTTGACCCCTCTGGCCTGAGGATTCTCCTGAGAGGTGAGATGGGGACACAAGCATGTGAGATCGAATTACTGGCTGAGAGAGACAGTGATCACAGCTTAGCAGGGAGGAAGCCTAATGCAGTGCATGGACGCGGCTCATCCTGCCGCTAGAAACCATGGATCTGCGCCATCAACTGGGATCTCAGGAGGACTAAGGTCCAAATGGACTCATCAGAATAGCACAAACAAGACATGGGTTCGACTAACGTATTTTTTTTCCTTGACATCTTAAATACATTTGCGTTTTTGCACAGCTTTAAAATGTACTCAGCAACATGAACAGGCCTTCCACACCAGTGCAGGCCTAAGTAAGCCAAGATGATACTCGGGAAACTGACCAAATCAAAAATACGATACTGCAAAAGGTATGGAGCGACTCTCCCCCCTCTTTTCCAGCTTTTGGACTGAGTCTGTGAACTCATGCAATGGAAAAAAGCAAGGATCGACAGATGAGGCTTTGTGGACACCCCTGCCCCTGGGCAGGGCCTGTGCCATGCGTGTCCCTTTGTCCAAAATCTGTTTCCTTCCTCAGGGACACCAGGAAGCTGCCCAGAGAATCATTTCATGGATGTGGGTCAAGACCTTTTCAAAGTTCCCTAAATGAAGAACTAAAATATTATATCCACATACCTGTCTTGAAAACACACATCTATTTCATGCTTCCCATAGTTCCACTAGGCAAATAAATGCTTGAGTTTCTCCTTAACTGAGGAAGGTCTACGGAGAACGAAAAGCAGAGATGTTTGTTTTCATCCTTAAGGACATTCAAGACACTAAATGCTCCCGATTCAACATCAGTTGATATGAGGGGATATTGTCTGTGATGAAAAACTTCAAAGACTGTGAGTTCTGTTTCCTAGGAAACATCGAATGATTGTCCTGCTAGATCTAAGGTTCCGGCTCTGCTTCGGGTTTAACGTGGGTGTCTCCTGACAGCTCATACAGGGCACATTCCCCAAGCAGGTTAGGGAACTGTGGCAACAGGGGTCATGAACCTCTCTGGGTATTCACTGTACCCTTAGGAGGTCCCTGCAGCATTTGGAAGATCACAGCAGGATCCCCAATACCTGCAGGCACAGAAATTATTCATGGAAGCATTGGGCATAGTGACGAGCTTGAAGCCCACACTGTTCAAGGCAGAGCCATCTCTGTACTACTCTGAGGACTGTTCAAGGCAGAGCCATCTCTGTACTACTCTGAGGACTGTAGACTAAAAGAATCCAGCATGAGATAGACAAGGATTTAGGAAATGCCCCTGTCTGGGGGCACAAGTGGTCATGGGGTCTTTATGGAAAGCCTTTTATTATATACCTTCTGAGGTGGGGTGAAAAGGTGGTCCTGCCACCAGCAAGTTTCTAGAAGCTTGCTCTGGCAGCTCCTGCAGCTCCTGCAGCCCCTGCTGGATGCTGAGATGTCTCTAAGGTCCGGGCTAGAGAGTTTGCAGAAGGAGTGGAGGCTAACAGTCTCCCCTTAAACAGTGAACAGGTCTTCCTGAAACATTAGCCCGGCCTCCTGGGTTCAAGGTGGACTCTGTGTGAATGTGCACCTTCCCACAAGGACAGCCTGCCGGGAGCACTGCAGTCTGAAAGTGCCACCTGGCCACCTCAGTGAGAGCTCAGGGCAGTCTTTGGAGAAAGAAACTACATAAGGCAAAAGAAACATGCCTTTTAACTTTTAGTTGTGTGTGTGTGTGTGTGTGTTTATCTGCGTGTGTGTCTGTGTGTCTATGTGTGTGTTTCTGTCTATGTGTGTCTGTGTCTCTGTGTTTGTATCCATGTGTGTCTCTGTGTATGTTTGTGTCTCTGTGTGTCTCTGTGTGTATGTGTCTATGTATGTCTGTGTGTATGTATCTATGTGTGTCTGTATGTGTGTGTCTCTTTGTGTATGCCTGTGCGTTTATGTGTGTGTCTATATGTTTATGTGTGTATGTCTATATGTGTGTGTCTATGTGTATATGTGTTTGTGTGTGTCTGTGCGTATGTGTGTCTCTCTGTGTGGGAGCTCAGATGTCTTTCCATAGGTCTCATTCACTTTGTTGAGATTGGTCTCTAACTGGCCTGGAGCTCACCAAGTAGGCTAGGCCGGACTGCTGGTGAGCCCCAGGGATCTGCCTGTCTCCATCTCCCCAGCGCCGAGACGACAGGCATGTACCATCACATGGTACTAGACTTTTTGCTTGGATTTTGGAGGCTGAACTCAGGTCCTTACCCTTGTGCACTTTGTTCATGAGTGGTCTCAATGCCCAGTTTTGAAACTGAGGCAGTTAGCATGAGATCTCTCCTGAGTCACACTGAGTGTTGATTCACTTTTATAATCAGAAAGTCAGAATGAAATGATTTGCATGCTGGACATGACAAAGAGAAATGCAGGATCAGACACACGCCTGTGAAGGTGTCAGCCATCTAGCAACACAAGAAAACAGCAAACATGAGCAAACCAAACAGGCCTTTGCCACAAGAAACACCAGTCATGACCATCCAGTGGCAGGACACAGGCCATCTCGGGCTTCAACACCTTCCCTTCTAGGGACACATCATGATGTTCTCAGGGCTAGAAGGGCCCCCACGAATTGAGCAACGATTAAGATGTGGAAGGCAGGGATAAAACAAAATTAACTGCATCTTTAATAAACATTGATAATACTTAAGAAAAAAATACAAGAATAAGAAGACACCAAAGAAAAAATGACAAATACTGGCAAATCTCCCTGCCCCAGCCCCCAACCTCAGGGAGATTTAGAAAGGGGCAGAGCTAAGGCACTAAGAACATGCTAGCATGCTCTGTGCTTGTTTTTCCATTCAATGTGCATGTGTGGGGTGGAGGGGGAGAGACGGTTCATAGGAATGTTGATGTTGATGGAGGTCATGTGTGCTGGGATTAGCCAAACGTAAGCCATACTGCTGTTGGCGAAATAAACAGAAAAGACACAAATCTCAAAAAAGACAGCATGCACTACTCCAGCACTCCAGCGAAGAGAAGGGACTAAACTAGAAAGACAAGGGAAATGTAAACAGAAATCGCAAGCTAAGAGGGAGCTAAGACCACCGCCTCCTCCCTCCCCAAATAATGCGATAAAATAAATACTCAGTACACCTATTAAAAGATGAAACCTCAGGCTGTATAAGAACAAGCGCAAACCTGTTATCTGCTTCCAAAGTATTCCTATAAAATGTGGGCATGGTGCTGGCAAAGAATTTGTCCAGAGTCTGCGCTCTCACTCCCTGCAGGACAGAGACGCCAGCGGGAAAGCTGGAATCCAATCATCTGACTCAACTACAGTCTCCTGAATGTCTGCTGGATAAGAGCTGGCTGCAGGAGGCATGGCAGGGAGGGACAAACAGACGGACTCAGCTCTTGGGGAGCTGACATTCTGGGGAGGTGCTTACAGGATTCATCTATGAGAGGAAGAATCAAGGACTTACTCCAGTTCCTTTAAAACAAAGAAATCAGCTAAAAAAAAGTTATCAGCCATTTGTGTCTATAAATTTCACATAGGAGGCATCTGATTAAATCCCCGCTACATGACTAAATCCTTAAAATGCCACCCATTTTACAGGCAGTGTCCCAGGGTAGCCCAGACTGGCTTTGAACTCATTACACAATCAAGCATGACCTTGAACTTCTGACCCTCTGCCTCTATCTCCCGAGTCTTGGGATTACATAAGTGCACCACCACAGACTGCAAATGTGTTCTGGGGGTAGAGCCCAAGACCTTGAGTGTACCGCTCAAGCACGCCACCAATGATGTCCCATCTGTCACATGTGTCCTTCTATTCCCCTGGCCGCCCTCCTCTTCCCATCAAGTCTCCCTCCTAATTTGATGTTGCCCTATGTTGTTTTATGGATCCCTGAGTTTAACTGGAGTTGCCCGCATGAACAATGCTTGTGGAGTTATTTAATGAAGTATGGGAGGACTTAGCAGCGGCAATAGCCCTGAGGAAACATCTGAGGTGTCCCTCAGCAGCCACCAGCCGCCAACAGCTCCTCAACTAGGACTTGGGGCACAGGAGCCCTTCTCCCATCCCGGATATTGATGGGCTTACAAGCAGCCAACTGTGAGGCCATGAGTGCGGTGGCCTTGCCATGTCAGCAGACAGTATTTCACAACACGCCTCATCCTCCGGCGCTTCTGTTCTTTCTGACTGTCTTTCTCTGCGTGTTCCCAGTCTTGGAGGGTGTGATGTAAGTATCCCATTTAGCAATGAACACTCACTCTTACCACTTTGACTAGTTATGAGTCTGTGCAATAACTTCTTGCATAAAGAAGCCTCTCTAGTGAAGGTTAAGAACAGTACCGATCTATGGTTAAAAATGTAGATATTGAGAAGGTGTCTTGACAACATCTTCATTTAATAAAACAACAGTTATACTTTCCTATGACCTCGCAGCCACACAACCCCAGTTCTTCGTATTCAGCTTTATCCGGGTTGTGTTGAACTAGGGAGTTTCTCTTCTCTTCTTCATCCCCAGCCTCTGTCCTTGTGTGCAGATCCTGGATGAATCCCTATTCATTCTAGGGTCCACTGCTTGCAGGCATGTTCTTCACAAAGCTACGCGGTTGTGCTAGGGGACAGTTACATGCCACAGGCTGTGGGTGAGAGCCAGTGTCATCGAAAGTAACGGGCATGACACAGTTGACTCCTGAAGAAGGGTTGCAAAACCAGGCAAGCAGCTGAGAGCAGTCAGGCCAAGGTCAAGTGTGCCTTGATGATTCTAACCTGGGACACATGGGAAGGGTGATCACCTGGGCAGAGTCCAGACTACTCCAGGTTCTCATCTGGTCCCCAACAAGGAGGCAAAAAAGCCAGTGAGCTCCACTGTGGAAGGAGGGGGAAGGCATGGCACATGCTCCTTCTGCAGGGAGGCTGTCATATGGACCCTGAGAAGAAACCTAAAGGACCTTCCACATGTTTCTGAATGAAAGAGGGCCACTGCCATCTCTCTCCAACCTTGTTCCTAAACAACATTCCCCTGGGTGTTTACTTTGCACATGGAGTAGCATTCTTCCAGGTGCTCAGGCTGATAGAAAGCCCTTTACAGACCTCTCTGCTGTCCCTTGACTCAATCTTCACCGCACAAAACAAACCCTGGGGAGCTTATTATATTGAGATTCCTGGGCTCTGATCCAAACCTACTGAATCACAGTCTCCTTTGGTGGTCCCAATGCTCTTGAGTTAGGCACTCCTTCTGCAGCCAACTATGCTCTCTATAGGTAGGAGGAGGGGATTTATCTGTCTGCCACTCATCCATCCCTCCATTCATTAGCATATTAATCTATCCAGATGTTTTCTAGTCATTTACCCACTCCATTTCTTTCTTCCCTTTTCCTTCATTCTTTTCTTTAATTCTTTTACCCATTTCTTTCTTCCCTTTTCCTTCATCCTTTACTTCAATTCTTTTACCCATACATTCATGTATCCATCCATCCATTCATCCATCCTCCATCTATCCATCCATCCTCCATCTGTCCATCCATCCATCCATCCATCCATCCTTCTATCCATCTATCCATCCATCATCCATCTATCCATCCATCCTTCTATCCATCTATCCATCCATCCTTCTATCCATCCATCCATCCATCCTTCTATCTATCTATCCATCCATTTATCTACCCACCTACCAGGCCCTGAATTTCTTGTAAACAACTTGTTTTCCCCTGCTCTGAGTGGCCTGCAGCTGCTCTGAGCATGAGACCTTGATGGCAGGAGAGTGGTTTCTGGTGGGTCTGCGACTGAAACGTCCTGAGAGCTGGGGCGTGGCCAGAGCCCTATGTAAGCTGCCCCTGAGCACAATAAAGTTGGCATTCTTGGCATTTCTGAATCAAGGATGACCTGTGTTCTTGTGTCTCTGTCTGTCTGTGTGCGTGTGTGTGTGGTTTTAAGTCTCCAGCCTAGTTCCCAGCTCATGTACCACCCAATCATCTGTCTACCCTTCCACTCATTCCTCTATCCATTCATTCATCAGTCTATCCTCTCATCATTCATCATGCGTCCATCCATCTACTCATCGATCCACATATCTATCTATGCATCCACCTATCTACCCGGTAATCTATCTATCTAGCCATTTATCCATCCATCCACTCACCTATCCATATATTCCCTCATTTACCTACATATCCACCCATCCATCCATCCACCCACCTACCCATGTGCCTATTCACTCATCTCTCTACCCAGCCAGACATCTATCCATCTATCTTACCTCCCTATCTTTGCATTTAGACATCCAACCAAATAACCATCCATTCATATATTCAAAAGCACATTGAAGATTTACTATGTGCCAGGCACAGACCAGGAAGTAGAAACTATGTAAAGGGTAAACAGATATAGCTCTGCTGTCAGAAATGTGGCTGGCTGTAAGGGAAGCTGGGTAGTATGCTGGGAGTAATAAATTATGGAAACTGGAATTTACCTTGAAGATTTATAAAAACACAGAATTCATGTGGTGGTTTGAATAAAAAATGACCCGGATAGGTCCATAGGGAGTGGCACTATTAGGAGGTGTGGTCGTCTTAGAGTAGGCGTGGCTTTTCTGGAGGAAGTGCATCACTAGGGGGTGGGCTTTAAGGTCTCAGAAGCTCAAGCCAGGCCTAGTGTGGCTCACTGCCACTTCCTGTTTTCTTGGGGAACCACATGTAGAACTCTCAGCTCCTTCTCCAGCACCATATCTGCCTGCACACCACCATGTTTCCCACCATGATAATGGACTAGACCTCAGAACTATAAGCCAGCCCCAATTGAATGTTTTTCTTTCTAAGAGTTGCTGTGATCCTGGTGTCTCTTCACAACAACAGAAACCCGAAGACAAGTCAGTATGAAGATATCCTCAAGGAAGAAAGTCCCCATATGAGAAACCAGTGTGGTCTAGGGATGGCTCTAGAAACAGGAAGCCAAAACAGTTGAGCCAGGGAAACCAGAAGGAAGAGTTGCTGTCTGGGACCCATTAAGAACTCTTTCTTTCCCAGGTTGAGATAGGAGGCCCATGGAATGAAGGACTGAGCCACGAGTCCTATGATCTGACTGTATTTCTACAGGATCACTCTGGCTGTCTGATTAGAGTGACTGACCTTCAAGGAGGGAGGGTTTTGTTGGTTGTTTTATTCTCTTTACTCTTTACTCTTTTGGGGGACCCAGCACCCAAATAAATTACATGGAGGCTTATTATTCCTTGTGAATGCCTGGCCTTAGTTTGGCTTATTTCCAGCCAGCTTTTCTTAAGTTAACCCATCTACCTTTTGCCTCTGGAACTTTACCTTTCTCTATTCTATATGCCTTTCTTTCCTTCTTACTCTGTGGTTGGGCAGCTGGCCCTTGGCCCCCTCCTCTTCTTTTCCATTTCTTGCTCCTTCTCTTCTCTAGAGCCTAGATTTCTCCTCCTATTTATTCTCTCTCCCTGGCAACCCTGCCTATGCCTCTTCTGCTTAGCTATTAACCATTCAGCTCTTTATTAGACCAATCAGGTGTTTTAGACAGGCAAAGTAACACAGCTTAACAGAGTTAAACAAACGCAACATAAAAGAATGCAACACATCTTTGTATCATTAAAACAAGTGTTCCGAGGCATAAACAAATGTAACACATCTTAAAATAATATCCCACAACAGGAAGGCAGATGGATTGAGGCAGCCCAGTCAGCAGGTAACTATAGTACTCCAGTATAGTCACTCTCCAGGGCTGCCTCTTGAAGGGTTGTCTTACACAAGCCAAGAGGAGGCCAGTGCATGGACGGGGCTGAGGCAATGTGGCACCTTGGGCTTGCAGACGGTAGATGGAAGGTGCTGGGATTCTGGACCTATCTAGAAGGTAACACAGACTCTCCAAAGAGGTCCCTTTCACACTGGAAATGGGGTTCTCTTTCCTTGTTAGTGACCTTCCCCAGAGCTGGTCCAGGCAGAACTTTTGTTTAGATTTTCAGGAACCAGAGGAGAATCACAGAACACTTCCCTAGTCTCCATGCAGGTCCTCACTCTCCAGAGAGCCTGGGGTGGAGTGGGGGAGGGGGTCAAAGTGGAAAGTGAAGCCAGTGTAAGGAGACAAGATGTCTATTAATAGCACATCGTATTTATGCAATGACATGGTAGGAATTTTTTAGTGTTTTCTGAAGGGAAAAACATTTTGTCTTTGATGGATTCTCTGTTTTGCAGACATAATTAATCATGTCCTAGGAAATCAATTTCTCTAAGAGCAAAAATAATCTATGTTTTCCCAACTGCAAACACCACTTTTATTTAAGATACACTCTTCCTCCCTGGATTGTGCTTCTCGGCGCCAGCCGCAAGCACGCTGTCCGTGTACTCGGATAACAGTGAATCACTGAGCAGTGCGGGGCTCTCAGAGCGCTGGAGTCCAGGATGTTTCTGCTTCCAGAGGACTCCCCTTCTGTTACGGAGGTGATGAGTAAGTGGCAATATACACAAGGACAAGTGTTCTCCAATCCTTTGAGCAATAAACATTCCCCGAGGAGCAATGAGGGAGCACGTGCAAGCGGTCTTAGTCCACAGGCAGATACGGATGTGGTAGCTCTGCCTGTAACCATCGCAGGCCCCTGCGCAACCATTCCAGGAGAGGGGCTGCGAGTCCAGGGAGTGGGGTACCATCCCTACCTCCTGCTGCATCAGCCTTGCTGTTTAAGGTTTTTACAGTCAAAAATCCACCTTTCCGTGATTCCCCTGTGGGTTTCAGGGGTGCTCTCTGGAATTTCAAATAGTATTTTTCTGAAAAGATGAAGATGACTCTCCAGCCACTCCTGAGATTTTACTCCCCCCCCCCCGTGTGTGTGTGTGTGTGTGTGTGTGTGTGTGTGTGAGAGAGAGAGAGAGAGAGAGAGAGAGAGAGAGAGAGAGAGAGAGAGAGAGCGCATGTGCGCATACACAAGCCAGAAGACCACCTCAAGTGTCACTCCTAGTGCACCATGGACCTTTGATTTTTTGAGACAGGGTCTCTTACTGAGCCGGAACTAAAGTAGGCTAGACTGCCTGGTGGGCCCTATGGGGCCCATCTGTTTCTATATCCCAGCACTGATATAATAATCGCAGGCCACCATGCCTCACAACTTCGCTTTTTGGTTTTTGTTTAGAATGTGAGCTCTGGGGATTACACTCAAGTCTTTGTGTTTGCATGGCAGTCACTTTAAAGAGCGAGCCATTTTCCCAGCTGAAGCATTCATTTTTCGGAGCTCAGTTTTTGTGGCACGACCCCTCCCCCCATCTCGGTGATTTTTTTTTTTTTTTTTTGTGAGTCCATTCATGCCTGCCAGGGAGGCTCATGGGTCTTTTCAGTGTCTGTCCCGGGGTTTGAGACTGGCACATGAGTGAGACATGTTTGGGCTTGGCCTCATTCCTGCCCTGGCCTTTCGCATTTGGGGTCACGTTGGGAGAAGTCCCGGCCTGCGCAAACACCCCACTCCCAATCCAGCCCCACCTCCCACCCCATACAGATGTGCAGACTCTCCTGGAAGACAAAACCCAGAGTCCCAAATCTGTCTGACTCTGGAAGAAATCTCAGGAGAGAGTGACTTGATTTTAAAACTCTAACTATCTTTGTCATTTTTTTTTGGCCAGGCCTGATCTTTTTACAAATGTGCTTTTAATTAAGCTTTGCTTTGCTTATCAGTCTCCCACCCTCTTGGGTTTCCAGCCTCTGCCAACAGTCGTCCTCAGCCTCCCTCCGCTTCTTTCCTTAAGCACGAGGCTCCTGTAGCTCTTTGGGAACTCCTGGGGTGGAGGCAGGAGTGGGAAGGGCAGCATTCGGATTGTCTCCCTTGCTTCTCCAAAGATCAAGTTCCAAGAAATGGAGAACACACGGTCACCCTGGGTCATGAGGACAGTCTCACTGCCCTGCGCATATTTTGGATGTGATGAAGGGCTGGCAGGATCCAAACTGGACAGAGTTTGGAATGAGGCCTCCTGGATGTGGAGGGGTCCACACAGAAGGCCACATTTCTCCTTCCAAAGGACACAGCTGAAGAGGGTTTGGGTCATGGAGAATAGCTACCGTCCCAGAGAGCCGAGAACAGGGTGTCTCGTCTTCAGAATTAAAAAGAAAGAAAGGCCAACAGAAACCCAAAGGGAGGTGACGGAGTGTGCGGTTGTGTAACAAGCCACCTGATCGTCTGAAAAGTTCTTCAGAAACAGCTGCAGACGTGAATGGTGGCAGGTTTGCTTTTGCTGCACTGAGCTGGGTGACATTTCTCTATTGAAATAAAAAACCCCAGAAGTTTTGGAGGAGGGCTAGCTTAACGAAACACCCAAATGCCCTTTCTAAGCTGTCCTCAGGTGAGGCCTGATCCTGGTTTTTCTGCAGATGGAAGTTTTTGAGCGTTATGATGGGTGATAGCCCTTCAGGTAGTTGTTGATACCCTGACCACAATCCCACAAGCAAGAGACATAGGCAGGGTTTGGGAACCTAGCTGGCATGAGACTCTTACTCAGCATGTTCACCTCTAGTGTGGGGATTTACAGATGCCCACCAGTTAAATGGAAGCTGAGTGTTAAGGGACCAGCGAGTCTACTAACTCATACCCTTGTGCCTGTGGGCAACCCAGTGGCTCAGAACACTCTTGGCAGATGGATAGCAAAGACATATTTCCCTGCAGAAGGGCTTTCCTGTTATATTTATTTATTTGAATGTGTATGTGAGCATGTGTGTGTGTGGGGGGGGGGGTTACACATGTATGTGTAAGCCAGAATTCAACCTTGAGTGTTTTTCCTCAGGAGCGGTCAACCTTCGTTTTGGTTGTTTGTGTGTGCGTGTAGGTCAGAGGCCAACAAATCTCCGCCATCCTTCTGTCTCCAGTCCTGACCGCACATGCAATCACAGTCAACATTTTTTAAAAGTGGGCCCTGATGATTTGAATTCAGGCCCTCAATCTTGTAAAACAAGAACCCTCAACCACTGAACAGTCTCACAGTCCCACCCTGCCTTGGTTTTTGAGACAGTCTCTCTCTCTCTCTCTGGGGCCTCGGCTCAACAATTAAGCTAGGCTAACTGGCCACAGGGGCCTAGGGATCCTCTTGGCTATGCCTCCTCAGAGCTGGAATGACAAGAAAGGACCAGCACGCCTAGCTTTTTGCAGGGATGGTGGAGACGGAGACCAGGTCTTCATGCTTATCCAGCTGAGCCACTGTGCCAGCTCTTCCCGTGGCACTGTGGCAGCTCTATGATGGGAGCTTTAAGCACCTAGTGTCTGCCTTGCCTGCCCTGCCCTGTCCCTGCCCTGGCATTTGTATACGGGGGCCTCCTTCCCAGCTTGCTTGAGATACTCTTCAGCCTCACTCCTGAGCGGGACTCTCCCAGCAGGACACTGCTTCCCCCTCTAGGGCAGCACCTGGTAACACATTTCCACCAGGAAGTGGCAGGCTGACAAGGGGAGGGGCAATGGGAATTCCCGCCCCTTATCTTCCTCAGACTACAGGAAGTCATCTTTTCTCCCAGCATCCACCGCTCCTGCTTTCCATAGGGACCATGATGAAAATAAATAACAAGAATGTGTTATCTAGCTTCCGTTACCTCATCCATGAACTCAAGGTGCTCCCTCTGCAGCTGCCCTTAGGGCGTCTCTTCTCCTAGGTGGGTGAGTAGCCCAAGCTCAGAGAGAGCCAGATGAGCCAGTTAATGGGTCTCTCACTTTCCTCCCTCATAAAAGGGCCTCTCTGGGAGATCAGATTTGCACCATGCTAGAACTGGCCTACAGCATTCAGAGCCCAGAATGCCTGCTCTAGTCCCTCACTATTGGCAGACTTTGTATTCAAGAGCCTGGACAAGTTCCCAGTGGATAGAGGTGTGTAACAGACCAGTGGTAATTGGAAAACTGTTAAGGAGTTCTGGGGAAAAGAGGTAGAATGGGGGGGGGGTGCTGAAAGGGTTAAATTATTGCTCTGAAGGTGATTGCTGGAGAGCAGGAGCTGTTTGGGGGGGTTCTCCTGTCAATGACAAAGGCGGCAATGAGGTGACATTTAGGAAAAGGCCCTACTATGTGATGAAATGCTGTCGTCTCTGGTCGGGGAAGCGTTTCTCGCAGGAGACTAGGAGGAAGTCTTGGGGAGGGAGGCAGAGAGCAGGTAGCAGAAAAGGTGCGTTCAGGGAAAGCGGCTGCCTGCCTGAGGCTCTTCCCTTCTGTGTGAGCCCAGCTTCCTGGTTGGGGACCATGGGAACTAAAATGAAATAAATGCTAAGCCCGAAGCCTTCCAAACACAAAGTTGAGGCTAATGCTAAACCAGCTGAAACGAGAGGCCGCAGGAGCTGGCTGCAGGGCGTGGCCCAGGTGTCTGAATAGAGCACTAAGGAAATCGCCCACCTGGCTCTCTTCTGACAAAGGGGACATACTTAACAAGCTTTTTAAAAAACCAAAGGTAAATAGAAAGAGCAAAAATAAAGAGGGCGTGGAGGTTTGCTCAGGGTTATTTGTATTCACCCTGGGATACTACAGAACTTTCTAGAGGAGCAGAGGTGGGGTGTCACCCTCAGTTACTGGAGTACCTACTGCCTTAAAAAAAAAAACAGAATCAATTCTTTATAAAATATGAAATCTTTTGCCTTTTCACGCCGCAAGAAAAATGCAGAGGAAGCAGAGATGAGGTGGCCTCCCATGTCTGCGGTTCCCTCCCCTCCATCCTCTTCCCCGTAATTCCTCGTTTATCACACTTCTGCCCCACTCCCTTTCCTCTCTCGGACCATAATCCTCAGCTCACAGCTCACTGGCTGCTCTGTCATTAGTCACCTTCCAGACAGGGCCTGCGGACTCCCCAATGTCAAAATCAGGGAATTCCCCCGCAAGACCGTTCTGTTAGGAAAGAAAGGCGGAGAAGGAGAACGAAAAATAAATCAAACTGGGTTCACATCTCCCCCACCCTCTGCGGGTGCAAGACCTCAGCCAAGTCGCCTTCGTAGCCTGTGTTCTGCGTGTTGAGTAATTAACCCAAGGCTTTGTAGCCAGGCTTTTGTTACTCTTGGCTGATAGCACCTCTTTTCAAGGGGGGTCCGTTTTTCTCAGCTCAGCCCAAGACGCTTTGGCAAGTTTAATCAGATCTAGCAGTTTTGCTATTTACTGCTGGAATCTGTGTGTCTTAAGGGCACCCTGGGACTTGAGTTTAGTGGTCGGTGGGATTGACTTACAGCGTAGAGCCAGGTGGAAGCCGAGATGCTGCGGAAAAGGCACGTGAGGGCCCACTGTGGAGTCACCTCTGTGGTGGAAGCCTTCCCCCACAGGCCTGGACCGTTGGGATCCTTTCCACAATGTGCAAATAGGGCCTGTTTGGATGTGGAGCTTTAAAGCATTCCCAGGTGGCAGAGGGACTTGTCTACTTGGGGCTGGGTTTCCCAGCCCTGCCTGAGCTCTGTGGTTTATGAGTTCTAAGGCCTCACTGCGTTTCCTTCATCTGCAAATGTGGTTAATGAACCCTACCTTGCAGGGTGGGGGGGGGGGGTATCCTGGGGACAGTGAGGTTATCTGACTCTCTCTGCGCCTCTATCCAACTCACTATTGCTTATTTTCCACAAAGGAGGCGCTTTAAACCACGGAGTGGGGCCCTCAAGAGGGGAGAGGGACCCTGGTGTGCACAGATGATGTCATAGTTAATAAAGCCCGTTCGCAGATTTGCTCACCCTATTTGTCCAGAAGTTTTAGGGAATGATCAAGACGCCCATTTTGAATGAAGCAGCCCTGACAGCTGCAAAGCGGGAAGCCACAAGGATGGTGCAGCCCCATGGCCGTGGAAGGTGATAATGGCGATAACGTTAGTGTTAGTGGCAGCCATGGTAACCACAGCTAATACCAGAGGAAAATCTGGAGCCACCTCTCTCCTCTCACGTTAGAGCCCGCGTCTTATTTCAATGACAAATACCCTTTTCAAAATAATGTTGTTACATTTTTTTCTCACTAGAATGGGCTTGGGTAGGGGCTCGTCAAAGAGTCTACACACTACAAGAAATCAGATCTTTGTTGAAAGATTTCATCTATACTGAAAATGAGGGAAGGAAGACACCATGTTTTCTGATAGAAAAACCCAATGCTGTGAAGATGGCAGTCCTGCTCAGGGAAATCCAGGCTCAAAGGAGTCTTAATCAAAACCTGACAATCTGTTTTGCAGTGTTTGACAAGCTGGCTCTGAAAGCTGAAATCCCGAAGGTCCAGAAGGCCGTGGTGATCTCAGTGCAGCAGAAAGGGGCTAAACCTTATTCACTACTATCTATCAAGACCCATTAGGGAGCCACACTAATGAAAAGACCTCGACCGTGATGGGCAGCCAGTCCAGAACAAACCTGGGCATGTGCTTGAGATTTGTGAACACTGGCACGCTGCCCGACAGGGTGGAAAGGGCAGTCCTTTCAGACCTGGCACCGAGTCAAACAGATGTAGCTGTGTTCCGCATACTTCTTCCTTGCTGTTTGTTTTCACTGGTGGGGATGGAGTCTAAGCTTCATGTTGACCAGACAAGGGCAGTACTATGGACTTAAATCCCTAGCCTTCCAAATTCTATTGACTTAATTCTCTCTCTATGTCTCCTTTTTCTGTCTGTCTGTCTTCATCATGGTACACAGGCAGAGGCCTGAGGACAACACTAGAAAATTGGTTCTCCCCTTCCATCATGCTGGTGGGGATTGATCTCAGAGTGTCAGGTTTGGCCGCAAGCCCTTTGACCTGCTGAGCCATCTCACTGGCCCTATAACATAATGCAATGAAAGCAAACAACCGGTTCTTGTATACAGATGGATAGGTTACACCACACATGTAGTAACTGAACAAAAATGGTGAAAGTCCTTCATTCAATTTAAAAATAATTTAAAAATTTAAAGTCTTTAAACAATTCTGAAATCCTTGTCAATGTTATTAGAAGTTCTGGACTGTCAGAGGAAAATTGGGCGATACTGAAGCAGGACTCTGGGGTGCCTGTGAATCTTTGTTTCTTGGGTCCCAATGCTGCTGTTTGAGCATGCTCAGTCGACTGAAGCTCAGAAGCTGTGTTAGGTATTTGTATATCCCTATGTGCCTAGAGTCCATCACTAGAAAGCAATAGGGATCATCAAACGATGTTATGACTTCATGTTGACTTTCTCCCTGGCCTCTGGTCATTCGCGTGCCCTGTGATGGAGACTCCTGGCCACCCTGCTCTCATGGGCTCTCTCCTCTGCTGTCTCTGGACTCTGTCTCTGGCCAGCTCCAGTTCTCAGGTCCTGGCAAATATGGTATAAGTGGATTGCGCTCCTGTATATGGACCTGGATCTGAGACCAGTCTTAGCTTCTAGAGACATTTATGGCCCCCACCATGTCAGGCTTCAGGCCAGAGTCCAGAGGAAATAAAAATACACCTGAAGCCCACAGGAGAGCCCTTGGGGTCTGAAGGTTGGTGGAGGAGGCAGACATGGCTGGTCAGAGCTTTACTACTGTGTCTAGGGAGCTATCTCCTCATTGCCCCTTTGAAGTCCGTGCTGGCTTCTCACCTAAAGCATCACCCTCCAGCCATCCCTGCTCCACCGCCAACTTCCGTGAGATTTGAGTAATATCACTGTAGGCTGCTAGGGGCATGCTTCTCAGAGTCAGACATTGTGCACACACTTAGTGTGCTGCTTCAGTCTCATCCAACTCAAACTCTACTGTCTTAGATATGGTTTCTATCGCTGGGAACAGACACCGTGACCACGGCAACTCTTATAAAAGAGAACATTTGAATTGGGACTGGCTTCCAGTTTCAGAGGTTATGCCCATTGTCATCGTGGCAAAGAGCATGGCGGCATGCAGGCAGACATGGTGCTGGAGAAGGAGCTGAGAGTTCTACATCCGGATCCACAGGCAAGTAGACAACTGGCTTGAGCTTCTGAGAGCTCAGAACCCACCCTCTAGCGACACACCCCTTCTAACAAAGCCACATCTATGCGGACAAGGCCACATCTCCTAATAGCGCCCCTTCCTATGGATCAAGTACTTAAACACATGAGTCTATGTGATATGTGGGCCATTCCTGGTCAAACCATCGCACCTACCTCACGGGAAAGAAGTGAAAACTTGGAGACGTCAGCCTTTGCCCAAGATTAAGCACACTAACTTGGAGAGGCCGTGATGAATGGAAGGGACTAGTTAAGCCAGGTGGCAGAGCTATTGTGGCAGGTCCAGAAAAGGGCCTCCTTGCACTCATTACTACAGATGACCGACTCACTGGGGACTTGAAGGGAAGGGCTGTATGTGAGTCTCAGGCACATCTCTGCCACCAGGAAAGCTGTTATCTTCATTACTGCCTGCCTGCAGTGTTCTCTCTCTCTCTCTCTCTCTCTCTCTCTCTCTCTCTCTCTCTCTCTCTCTCTCCTCTCTCCTCTCTCCTCTCTCTCTCTCTTGAACTAACTCAGCACTGAGTGAGAGTCTTGAATGAAGCTTATGATTGGCACATGCTAAATCACAACCAGAATCTAAGCTGTAAGAAGATCAGGGGAAGCAGCATGACTTTTGGCACTCTGCCCTCGGGAGAGCAAAAGTCACATTTAACAGAATCGGAGTTTGAGCAAAGTCAGTCAGGGAGTCAGCAGTAAATACCCACATCAGACATTAATTTGCGAATTTATATGTATGTGAGTGTTGGGGGAAGATGCAAAAGGTATGTCTGTGTATATAGTGTTGTGTATGTGTGGAGGTCTATAGTGTGTGTACACGTGTCCACAGGGCGAAGCTGTGTGTAACTATGAGTGTGTATTCCCTACCTTTTTTCCTTGTGTAGGGACTAAAGAGGAGAAAAACTCTCTCTACTCCATTCTGACACCATGTATGTAATCTTATTTAGAGGTATTTTTGGCCAGCTAACTTCATGACTACAGTGAATTAAATTTAAATTTATACAGAACACACACCCCTCTTTGTTGTTCGAATACATTATAACACTCTACCTTACAAATACCCACTGGGGAAAGGGAGAGAGAGAGAGAGACAGAGACAGAGAGAGAGATACTTTGCAGCCCACAGTAGGCTCACAGCACAGAGTTGGCTAAGAAGATTTATAAGCATAAGTTTACTAGGCTAATAATCTGAACGGAACAGATAGCTGGCATTTCCTCCTTTTCCTGCCCCCTCTCTTCCTCCTCCTCTTCTACTTAATGCATACGGGTATTCTGTCTGCACACTATTTGTGTGCCTGGTACCCACAGAGGCCAGGAGAGGATATCAGAACCCTTAGTACTGAAATTAAATCTGTGAGCTGCAACATGATTCTTGGAACCAAACCCTGGACCTCTGGAAGAGCAGTCAGTGTTCTTAACCTCTGAGCCATCTCTCCAGCCCCTCATTCTGTTCCTTGCTGTTTGTTTCCCTTTCTTCCATCTTGGAAAGGTAACCATGCTTATAAGAAATGTAATGCCTGTTTGGTGATCTTGGGAGAAGAGAGTCGGAAAGGATGCTGGGGGAGTCAGGTTTCCAACAGCATATTGCAGGTGAACAAAATGTCCTCAACCACATAAGCAAGAGCTTATGCCAGAAAGGGGCTGGAAAGTTGGCACAACAGCTGAGAGCATGCACGGCTCTTGCAGAGGATATGAGTTCAGTTTCCAGCATCCACTTTGAGTGGCTCCCAATCACCTGTAACCCCAGCTCCAGGGGGACCCAAAAACTTCTCCTAGAACTCAAATGCACACTCCTATGCATGCACATGCACACATGATTAAAAATAAAACTTTTAAAAATAACTTATACCAGAGAAATTATGTCAGATTTTTCGTGCTTTGGTACTGGTGAACCCTACAAGGGTCTTCCTTGGTCTCTGCCCATATTTACCCAACCTCTGGTCCAGAATTTCAGAATCAAAGAGGAGTTGGACCTACCAGGCTGTCATCTATTCTACCATATAGTTTATAAATATTCATATGTGTGTGTATGTGCTCTACAGTCAGAGTTTGAGCCCCACCAGGGTGGGAGTTAAATGCACACTATGATGTTTTAAATATAGATGACATTGCTAAGTGAATAAACTCACAGATCCTTTGATGTTTCCAGAATATTTGTTTTTGGAAGTTAATGATAGTATTAACATTTGGAAGAATGTAGGAAGCAAGAGACATCCATCTTGTAGGAAGGTTAAAAGTCTTTTATTCTAAAATTTATTTTGTAAAACTTGGTTTGTGTGTAGCTGGGAGACAGATGACCTGAAATGCAGGGGATCTGAGCAGTCATTGCCTAGTTTGACGTTGACTCTATGGGGCTAGGGTTTCTGCTCCCTGTGGCTGGGCCACACCAGCTCCGTGAGACAGGGGTCGAGGCTGAGCTGGAGGCCTGGGTTCTGTGTAGGGGTCTGCTTGCTCACTGCCTTCTTGGCCTTCTTTGTAGTGTGGTTGCATCAGGAATGAGGGCTTCTTAAATGGCAGCTGACTTCCAGGAAGGAGAGCACAAGGTGACAAAGCCACTGGTGAGTATTCAGGTGCCATCATGGATGTCACAGAAAATCAACTCTTGTAGGTTCTCTGGTCTTTGATGGTCATCTGTCTTGTCCTGATTTGAGAGAAAGAGGGAGGCTCTGCATATTGGTGCAGATGAGACAAGGACACTGCCAAAGGACAGATGGGCTCATGTGGTGGGAACTTGTGTGGTGGGGACTCGAGTGGTGGGGACTCATGTGATGGGAACTTGTGTGGTGGGGACTCATGTGGTGGGAACTTGTGTGGTGGGAACTCATGTGGTGGGAACTTGTGTGGTAGGGACTCATGCAGTGGAGACTTGTGTGGTGGGGACTCA
>NC_022030.1:61291945-61292315 GCF_000317375.1 Microtus ochrogaster
GTGGAGACTTGTGTGGTGGGGACTCATGTGGTGGGGACTCGTGTGGTGGGAACTCATGTGGTGGGAACTTGTGTGGTGGGAACTCATGTGGTGGGGACTCATGCAGTGGAGACTTGTATGGTGGGGACTCATGTGGTGGGAACTCCTGTTGTGGAAACTCATGCAGTGGAGACTTGTGTGGTGGGGACTCATGTGGTGGGAACTTGTGTGGTGGGAACTTGTGTGGTGGGAACTCATGTGGTGGGAACTCATGTGGTGGGAACTCCCGTTGTGGAAACTCATGCAGTGGAGACTTGTGTGGTGGGAACTCATGTGGTGGGAACTTGTGTGGTGGGGACTCATGTGGTGGGAACTCATGCAGTGGAGACTT
>NC_022030.1:61292415-61314926 GCF_000317375.1 Microtus ochrogaster
CATGTTGTGGAAACTTGTGTTGTTGGAATTCATGTGGTATGGACTCCTGTGGAGGGAACTCATGTAGTGGGAACTGGTGTGGTGGGAACTCATGTGGCGGGGACTCGTGTGGCAGGGACTTGTATGGTGGCTGGTTTGTGAGTTGGTATTGTTGTCATCCTCTATTCTACCTCTCTACCAGGGAAATTTCTCTAAAAAACAATGTTATTTAGTGATTTTATATACAAGGAGAATTAATGGCAGTAGTGGTTTGAATGAAAAGGTGCCCATAGGCTCATAGGGAGTGGTACTATTAGGAGGTGGCCTTGTTGGCGTAGGAGTGGCCTTGTTGGAGGAAGTGTGTTACTAAGAGTGGCTTTGAGGTCTCAGAAGCTCAAGCCAGGTCCAGTGTCATTCCCTCTTCCTGCTCCCTGCTGATACAGATGAAGAACTCTCAGCTCCTTCTCCAGCACCATATCTGCCTGCATGCTGCCATGCTTCCTGCCATGAGAATAATGGATGAAACCTCTGAACTGTAAGTCAGCCCCAATTAACTGTTTTCCTTTATAAAAGTTGCTGTGTTCATGTTGTCTCTTTATAGCAATAGAAACCCTAAATAAAACAATGGTCCAATGTTATCTTCACTCCACCACCCCTGCCACACGTATTCAGTGCTGTGATAAATTCCCTTCTCATGAGGCTTCTCCTGTGACAAGTCTGCAAAGTGATTTTCTCTCTGATCTCTGGGTTCTAGAACCATCTACTGTTGGGAAGGAAGCAGCCAGCCTGTCCCCAAAGCAGGAGGTAGGACAGTTTGTCAATAGAGATATCTCTCTGGATTGCTCCCACATACAAGACTGACCCTGAACTTCCCCTTTTTTTTGTTGGAGCCCTAAATGCCAAAGCTCCCATCTCCAAGAGCCCACTTCATACCCCCTTTTCCTACTGGCTCCCATGGAGAGGAAAGCTGAAGTCATTTGAAATTCCTTTGTTAGTGGAGAGATTATCCCTACACCTCAAAGTGCTTCCTTAAGACTTGTGGGGATGTAGCCCCTGAAGCTGGTGCCCTGGAAGCCACTTCCACTCAGATGTAAGACTCCCACCCTCTTGGAACTGTGTAGAAGTGACACACCGACCATTGGTCCACAGTGTCTGTGCAGATATGAAGCTAGACACACACACATACACACACACATATACACACATACACACACACACACACACACACACACACACACACAGTTGTTTGTGCTGAACAGCAGCCCCAATGGGGCTCTCCCAATCACTGTTTCTAAAACCCTTGATTGACTCCAGAGCAAAACATAAGACAATTAACTTGTTTGTGCTCAAAGCAACCATGATGCAGTAAAATCCAGATGCTGTAGTATTTTTTCCCCAATGGCCTAAAGGCAGAGGAGTGGCCTGACCACAGTGGAATCTGCCTCTAGAGTCAAAGGAGGATGTTTCTGGAACCTTCTACCACCCCAGTAAGACTTCAAGAGGTCGTGGAAAAGTCCCTGGTTCCTAATAGAAACAGCTTTCTGAGAAACAGCTTTTATGGGATACAGATTCTCTGGGAGTGATCCAATCATTGGACGTCTTTATTGGTCAAATGATACAGAAGCCCAGAGAGGTGAGGGGACCCAACTAAGGTCAGCAAGCTGGAGGGGGACCGAGCAGCTCACGGACCTCAGAAGTCTTCATCTCCAGCCCAGTCAACTCTCCAAACATATCCTCCCTTGGTGTAACTGTTGCCTGACCAATCAGGATTAGCAACTCTAAAGTGCTGATACTGGCATTTCTGCCTGCTCAGAGCAAGGGCAGAAGAGAGAAAAGGAGAGGTGGCCTCAGGCGCTAGAGATTCCTCAGGTAGCTTCAAGCCTTGAAGAGTGTGGGAGGTGGGTTCTCCAATACCTCATGCCTCTCCTGTAGCACAGAGCTAGGGAAGATGCCATCAGGAAGCAATGTAGGCAAAGGCACAGATATGGGGCCTCCAGAAACACAGTGGTTCCCTTTCTGAAAACCTGACTTCCCAGTACATGGGTTGCAAAGGTCTGGTGAGAATATATCTGTGTGATTGGTGGAGAAACCCAGAGAGGGGAGGTGAGTAAGAAACGGAGCTCATGAAGACAACAAGGGGGGAGAGAGGGTGGGTCCTTGATCTAGGGTGAACTAAATCATTGTGAATCTGAATTCACTTCACTCCATACACAAGTAGGAGAAGCTTTGAGGGAGTGTGTGTGTGTGTGTGTGTGTGTGTGTGCGCGCGCGCGCGTGCCTGCCTGCGTGCGTGCGTGTGTGTGTGTGTATGTGTGTGTGTGTGTGTGTGTGTGTGAATACTGAGCGTGTGGAGGCCAGAGCAGATTTCCCTCAGCCTTATTTTTGTTTGGGATACTGAGTCAACAAAAGACAAAGAAAACACAGACTGGTTGCTCTCTGTGTCAGACACCAGGAGGCATTTTGGGAGGTAGGGAGGGTGCTAGGGAGGAGGATGGGAGAGAGGCGCAGAAGGAAAGGACACGGAAGGACACAGATGTGGAATGTGAACTGGGGAGTTACACAGATGGTTAATTAACCAAAGCAATTTGGAGGTTTGACATTTTGAGATGCTAGGACTCTGGGACCTGGTCCTCTTCAGGCCCCTAAATATTTAGTAGAGTCTGGACTACAGCCACCAGCTTCGGCTTTAGGAGGAGTGGGGAGGGTTAGATTGGATTGGAAGAAAACAGCTGGGGTCTCTCCCAGTTATACATGGAGAGAAGGAGGGGTCGACTAGTCACACCAGCCTCCTCCTTTACCTAGAGGGGGCCAGTGGAGACAGGAGGCTGGAGTGGGGAGTGTGAGGTCCTGGACTTGCCTGTCAACACTGAGCAGGAGAAGGGAGCTAAAGCCCACACTGTCCCCATCTCAAGGACTAACAGTTCTCCGATGGCACATTCTTACTGTTTAGTAGACTAATATGGTGGCTTAGTGGTAATGAGGCCTCAGGGACTTTCTAGGAGTTTGGCTAGTCCTGAGGTCAGAGCTGCTTTTTACAGAGTGTGGGAAGGGAAACACTTCAACCAGGGCAAGGCCTAGCTTCCTAGATTCTCATGGTACCAAGAAGGACGATTCTTCAACTTTATTCTGAGCAGAGCTATGGAGCTGGGCCCTTTCTCTGTTCCCAGGGATTGTCCCTTCATTCTCAGACAATGTCACTATAAGATGTCTAAATCTCCACCAGTCCGTAGCCCTGAGCAACTGTAGAACAAAGACCACACAGGTCCACATAGGATGCACAATGTCAGGGAGAAATGGACCCTGTTGAGGTAAGCTACTGATAGCTGGTGGTTAACTGGTTGCCACAGCACGGTCTAGCCTGTGCTGCCTTGTACAGCCTCATTCCTCTAGATGACACACGTGTGGTTCCCCCTTTCTACAAGGAGCCCGAGAAGGGGAGCATTTCGTTTTTGTAGCTTCTACCTGGAGTCAGGCAAGGGAGATGTGTGTTGCCAAACTGGAGTCTTTGATTCCTTCCCAGAAAGATCCTTAAGCCCTACAACAATGCGGATAGTATCAGGGGCCATGGACACAGATTAGAATACATACACAAGAGCTGAGGGGAAGGTTCAGCCAGTAGTATGCTTGCCTTGAAGTAATGCCCTGGAGAGATGGCTTGCTGGCTAAGAGTGCTTACTGGTCTTGGAGAGGACCTGGGCTCGGTCCCCAGCACCTGCATGGCAGCTCACACCTTCTTCTGGCTTCCATGGGCTCCTGCAGGCACATGGTGCACATAAATTCACACAAGCACACACATATACATGTAAAAATAGTAATAAATAAGTAAATCTTTTTTTAAATAAAAGGCAAGACGGGCATAGTGGTAATCTGAGCTCTGGGAAGTCAGAGACAGATTGAGCCCTGGGGCTCAGGAGCCAGGCAGCCTAAGCTACTTGGTGATCTCTGGTTTAGTGAGAAGTCCTGTTTAAAAAGGGAGAGGCTAAATAACATCTGAGCAATAGTACCCCAAATTATTGTTCTCTGATCTACACATATACACACATACATACATACAAACACACATACACTCACATAAACATACATACATACATACATACATACACATACTCTTACACACATATACATAAACACACATATACATACATACCCACACTCACATACAAATACACATACACTCACATGCACACACACATACACACAAACATACATACACTCACATACACATACATACATATGCACACTCTTACACATATATACATAAACACACATACACTCACATACACATACATATACACACACACAAATGCACATACACTCACATGCACACACACATACACACACACATATACACAAACACACACATACACTCATACACTTCTATAGACACAAACACATATACCTCCACACATATAAATCTCCACCATACAAGCACACAAAAATATATACATGTATGTGGAAATATGTGTTCACACAACAGTACAGTCTCTAAATCACCTAAGGTTAGAAGAAAAAGGGCAATTTCCGTTTGCCGTCTTCAAATTACTGGCTGGATAATTTGGAGCTACAGCCCCCAACTTTGAGGCTTTCTAGTTCGCTAAAAATTTAGAATAGTTCTGCTAAAAATAGCCTAAGACAGGCTGCTGAAGTGGGCACAGAGGGCCCGGTATATACCCATTGCTTTGAAAACCCTCAGAGTGCCCAGGGACCGAGGCGGGTGTCAGCCAGCAACAGCAGTTCTGCCAGAATGTGGATGTGGAGGCTCACACGTGCCTGCGCTCAGAAAGAAGAGAAATGCAAAGTTCATGACATCCGTGAGGTTGGTGACTAAGACGGAATGATGGGGAGGACTTTGGCGGTTTCAGCAGAATTCTTTATTCACTAGAGGAGGCAGTGATTAATGTGGGGTGGGGCTGCGTGAGGCAGACGGTGGAAAAGCATGGAGAACAGATGTGGCTGGAGGAGCTGCCCAGAGGTCAGCACTAGGGAGGGGCCTGGATTCTGTGGGCAGAGTCCAAGGATGTTCTGCTTGGAACCATGATGGGTACAAGATGAATGTTCTAGCAGGAGGGGCTGAGCTGAGGCCCTGGGTAAGGGGCAGCTGCCTCCCCAGCAATGCTGGAATGTAAAGAAAAGTTTAGTCTTCCGTGATCGATGGTGGTGAAATCAAGCCCGAAGGGGCTTCGGGAGCTAGGAAAGTCATCTTGACCTGAAAGACAGCAATATAATATCCAGAGAGTTAGTGCTAAAAGTCCTACAGTCCTGTGGTGAAATGTCTCATACTCACCTCCCCAGGGGCTACCTGAAAAGACTTGGAAGGTAGGAATGAGAAAAGATATATAAAGGGAAATGCTGAGGAGGGATAGGGTCTACAGGAGTTACTTTTCCTGTTGCTATAACCAAATATCTAGCACATCACCCCTGAGGGAGAGCAGCGTCTACTGGGCTTACAGTTGTAGGGGATACATGCCATCATGGAGGGGAAGTATGGCAACAGGAGCTTGGGGTGGGTGGTCACACTGTGTTAGCAATCAGGACAGAGCAGACAGGAAATGGCTTGCCCAAGGTAACCCACTTCTCCAGCAAGGCTCCTCTTCCTAAAGGCTCTACAATCTTCCACAACAGTGCCACCTGTTGGGAACCCAGTGTTCATACCCATGAGTCTGTGGGGGACATTTGACTTGCAAACCACAACAGGAGCTGGCCTGAAGCACCCTGGTTTTTTGTTTGTTTGTTTTTTCCAAATGCCTTGTCCTCTGTGCTCAAAGCAGAACATGGCCGCGGCAGTGCCAAGACCAGCTCTTCAGGAACTTTCCCGATGAGAAAGGCAAGGAGGGCGTGATAAGATTTCTGGCTCTGCTTGGGCCTCTGGGTCGCAGTCCCCCATCCTCATGACATATCACAACACTGATCTGGGGAAGAGAAAGTTCAGAAGGCAGATGTCTGCCGCTCAGGCCTGGCTTTTGTCACCCTCCAGCGGGCTCCTCCCAGGCTGGCTGGTGAGTTGGCAAGAAAGGAAAGGATTTGGGATCAAGAGCAAAAATCAAAGGCCTCGATGTTGAAACACACAAAATTTCTTTCCTATCTGGTAATCCCCTCATCTGGCCTCCCCACATTCTGTCCTATAAAACACACTTCAGGAAAATAACACGTGAGACAACACCAGGGAGGGGAGGATCAGCCAATACACCAGCACAGCTGCAATCTCCATTTTAGGGTTAACTGTCTCTGGAGGGCAGAGACCAGACAGGGAAGGTGCATTCCCCCCACAGGACAGCTCTGCCTTGCAGTCAGCCTCCTGCCCGGGCTCTGTGGCACTCCAGGCTCCTTCAGTAATCTAGCACGTGATAATAGGGGCCTGTTTAAACAGGCTTATCCATACGTTTATTTTACAAGATACTTTCTGGGCAAATCTTAGCTGTATGACTTTGATATCAAGTTGACCCCTTTCCACTCCTCACTCAGAGCATCCAGTGAAGCCGAGGCGTCGTGACCAATGTGTGAAGCTGCTCCAAAGGCAGAGTGCTGGCTGACTGAGACCTTCATTATCACTCGGTTCTGATTCTCGTCTGCCAGATGTGGCGATCTGTCTTACATGGTATCTGTCCGCTGGCTGTCAGTGGCAGCCATGCTCACTCGCGAGCGCTGGACTCTGTGTTCCTGATAATCAGGACCAGACATGGAGGTGAGCCAGCAGGGCATCAGACTTAATCACCACGACTCCAGTCTCCTGACGATCCGCTCCAGGACCTGGCCGACTTAACAACTTTTAACACTGTCAGCTGAATGATGGAACAGTTGTCTGTGGAAAGCTGAGGTCTGGGTCTCACACAGACAGCCAAGCACTGCAGGATGCTTAATTAGGTCCTCAGACAGATGCCTCTGCCATGTGTCTGGAAACCGGTTCCCCAGATCTGTCTTTCCGTGCAGGAAGTGTGAATCTGTCCTTTCACTAAGCCAGGTGGAATTTTACCAGTATCTTACAAAAGTCTTCTCCCCCCACCCCTTTCTGCATCTCTTCTTCTCCTGCTTCCTCCTTCCTTTTTGTCTCCTTCCCCTCTTTTCTTTTTTCTGCACTGGGTATTGAACTTAAAACCTTGTTCAAGTCAGAGACTATTCTACCTTTGAGTCATAGGCCCAGCCCTCATAGTTTGAGACAGGATCTCACTAGACAGATTGCCTTGGTCTTGAATTCATGTGAAGCTCAGGCTGACCTTGAGCTTGTGACCTTCCTGTCACAGCCTCCAGAGTGCTGGGCTTACAAGCCCCCACCCCTCCCTGCTCCTCCCACAGAGCTAGAGTGTTGTGTACTCTCAGAAGGTACCCGCGCTTATGAAGTAATATGGAATGCCGTGCCATTTTTATCCACACGCTCCCAGCCTACTAGGAGTGTGCTCATACGTCTGACATGCACTACATGTCAAGCAGATGTGTCCTGACTGAGCCTGCCATCAACTGGAGTCCCTGCATCTGCCCCACTCCAGCCAAAGACCTTTAACCTCATTCACTCATGGTCCAGCCTTCTGAAGCTCTCCTGTGCACAGGGGACCACAGTCATTTCATTGCAGTGACTGCATGGGATGGGACCATCTTTTGGTGGTCGGTAGGAAACTCCTGGGTGATGCTGATGAGGCCGAGTTATGGATCACATTATAGAAATAGAGTTTAGAGTAACTGCTCTGAAGTCGGGTTTCCCAGCAACAGCTCTGGTAAAGAGCAAGACACTGCAAACACCGACTCCCAAGTCCTCCTCAGTCCTGTTGTAGTAGCTGCAGGCTGCGTCCCGCCACCCAGCTCCCGCACGGCTAGCTTTAGCAGAAATAACTACACGGAAACTGTTTTCTTTTAAACTTCCTGGCCCATTAGTTCCAGCCTCTTATTGGCTAGCTCTTACATATTGATCTAACCCATTTCTAATAATCTGTGTAGCCCACGAGGTGGCTTACCAGGGAAGATCTTAACCTGTGTCTGTCTGGAGTGGGAGAATCATGGTGACTCCCTGACTCAGCTTCTTTCTCCCAGCATTCTGTTCTGTCTACTCCACCTACCTAATTTTCTGTCCTATCAGGGCCAAGCAGTTTTCTTTATTAGTTAACTAATGAAAGTAACAAATAAGATACAAGACCCACCTCCATCACAGTCCTAGTGAGTGGGGAGCAAAATGAGCTGACACCCTGAAGTCTGAGCCTGCATGCCTCTGATGCCCCAGCTGTGCCAGCTTCACCATCTGGCTACAGAAGCATTGAATGGGTCTGGACCAGGATGGGCACCAGTCAGAGCTACCACCTGGGCTGGCTCTGTGTAGGACAGGAAGGTCTCAGGCAGGCAGAGATTGCTCCACAAAGGTGCCAAGAGGAAAAGGAGTTGAAGATGTCTGAGGATGGAGGGGGGTGCAGGGAAAGGCTGAGAACAACTCAAAGAGGTCTTGGGGTCAGTGTCCTCAGGTACCTCTTCTCTTCCACTGACCCTTCTTGGCAGAGACAAATTGACAATCCTTCCCACTGGCCGGTTATCACCAATAACACAAAGACAAGATTTTGGAAAGAAACTAGTTATAATGGTGCCCACTTTTAATCCCAGCACTTGGAAGCAGAGGCAACCTTTGAGTTCAAGGCCAGCTTGGTCTACATAGTGAATTCCAGGATGGCCCAAACTACATAGTGAGACCCTGTCTGGAAACCAAACATACCAAACCAAACAGACAAGCAAGCAAAAATGATTTTGCAAGGAGCCTGATAAAGTTCTCATCTATGGTGAAACCAGTTTCCCATTGCTGAAGGAAAAGTTGGGGACACAAGCAGTCTCAATTCTGAAGAACTTTAGCTGTCCCAACAGAGGTGCAACATCCTGCATGCATTCCCGAGGAACTGAGACAAAGGTGAATGAGGCAGGACAGGATGGGGAATGGCCGCAGGACTGACAGGTCAGGAGCATTGCTAGTGGTGAACTCACCGCTTGCGAGGATGGAAGACAATCACATCACAATGTGGGTCCTCACAGAGCTCCAGTTTCCCCCAAGGGGCTCAGTCATGAATGATGTGTATTTGTAAACCTAGGAGCAAGGGCAGCCAGAGCAAAGCTGATGTCTATCAGCTTTGTCCTTCAAGTGTGTGTATTCCTGTCAGCTTTTATGTACAGAATGGTGTGGTTTACTGGGGAATGCAAACACCCATGCTCCCAGGATTGCTTCCAGAACCTGAGCACCCTTCTTTGAGGCACTCACCCTGACTTTAGGAGCTTGTTGTACCTAAATAGGTGAACTTCTCATTGTTTTACAGACATCCAACTCAGTTGTGAGCAAGCAGGGTGTTGGCATTCTTTGAGTTGTAGGATATCCTTTAACTTGAGGCTGTGGCTGTAACCTCCTTTTGGCTGGCATGACCAGCAAGCTCTATCCCAGAGTTTCTGCACAGCCTCTTTGTGGCCCAGCTCAGGTGGGAGACCCTGAGAGCCAGGGTGTTGGAAGGGTGGGTGATATGTTCTTTGGACTTGAAGAAGGTAGACATTTAGCCACTTGACTGACTCCCCATCCTCAGGACCTTTGCTCTTGGCCTGACTTTGAATCCACTTCAGGACAGACTTGGTCTACACAGCTAGGGGACAGAGGGAGTGATGATGCAGAATCAGGAGTGAGGGGCCCAGAAAATGAGAATCTTTAGGATAGGGGCATGCTTAGCAGGAGCCGAGAGGAATGGGCCAGTTATCTTCCTCCTCAGGGAAGGGACACTCGCAGGGTGGCCAACAGTGGAGTGAGCTCAAGCACACTAGTGATCACATGTCCACCTTCCTAAAGCCTGATGTCACATGCACGCCCTGCAGAGGCATCGTACCTCATCCTGGGCCTCGATGTCGATAGGGCCACACCAATTCCAAGGGTGTGGAAGCTCTTCTTCCAGCTGGAAATGTTGCATAACATCTGTTGACCTCTTCTCAGCATAAACACCCGGCAACCCGTGCTGGCTGGGTCTCTGCTGACTGGGTCTCGTCGGAGGGAGGCAGTCATCCAGTGGTGTCATCCACTTAACCCTAGGTTATATAACCCATGGAACATGAGCTGTCTGAAGCATATTAAGTCCTCTAGGCAGGAATATTAATATGCCCCAAATGGATTGTGCCTGTCTTCCACCCTGGCATCCGTTCACACAGCTATCCAAATTCACACTTGGTTCTGTTTGTTCCAGAAAGAACTCACAGATTTCTTCCCCCTCACATTCTACTTTTCGAGACAAATATGACGTGGTTAAGAGAAGATAAAGGGTAAAAAAGGAAAGGATAGTGTCATTGCAGCCCAGAAGAACATATGGGTGGAGGTGGAAAGCTAAGAAAGCGTAGGGTGTACACTCCAGTCCCGTACACAGGAAACACAAAAGGACGAGGGCTGTGTAAGGGCCAAGGGCTATTAGAGTGAAGGTTGTCCTAGGATGGGCCTTGCCTAATCTGGAGATGCTGGTGGGAACTGGTGAGGTGCACTAAGATAACAGAGGAAGACATAAACATGGCCCTAGATCCAGGATAGTGACTCTCACAGTACAGCTCTCTCTGCAGGTGGGGAAGAGGTGTCAAGGTTGCAGGCCTGGCTGAAGCAAAAGTCACAGCATATCCCAACATCCTCAGGTGTACCCAGAAAGGAGAAATGACATGTGACCCTAATGGACCCAGGGGCCTCAGCTAGGCTCATAGTGGGGCCTCCTGTACTGAGGTTTTCTTCCCTGGAGGAAGGTCCAGCTTGGACTGGAAATGACACCATAGGGACAAATCATCTGGGCTCTTGGAGTGCTTATGTTCTGGCAGTTTGCTCAAGATTTCCCAACAGTCCTGCTTTCAGGACAAGTTCAGCCAGTTCAGATCCATTTATGATGCATTTTTTAAAATTAATTTAGTTAAAAATAACTATCTATCTATCTATCTATCATCTATCTATCTATCTATCTATCATATGTACCTATGTATCTATCTATCTTGAGATATGTATACTATCACTATGTAGTACTGTCTGGTCTGGAGCTCATTGTATGCAAGCAGAGACTGCTTGTTTGCTTCCTGTTGCCCAGACAAGAATAATCACACAGAAACTTTATTAATTACAACACTGTTTGGTCAATAGCTTAGGTATATTTCTACCTAGATTTTATATCTTAACCCATTTCTATTAATCTGTGTATCACCACGAGGCTGTGGCTTACCTGAAAGTTTCCGGCACTGTCTCTCTCCTTCAGTAGCTACTTGGTGTCTCCCTGACTTCACCTACTCTTTCTCTATATCTCTGTTCAGATTTCCTGCCTGACTTTCCTCTGCTATGCCATTGGCTGAAACAGTTTTATTCATTAACCAATGAAAGCATCACATATACAAAAGAACATTCCATGTCATCTTCCCTTTTTTGTCTAATTAAAAAGGAAGTTTTAATTTTAACATAGTGAAATTACATATATAAAACAGTTATCAAGCAAGAATTATAGTTACAATATTTAGTCAATTTATATTTGGCAAATTAAGGAAAATGTTCTATCATCCATTCTGTCTTTGTGAGACTAAAGTTTTATATCTAATTTATCCTTTATTATAACTAAGGAAAGCTAAAACAATCTGTCTTCAAATCTTCAAAGACCCAGAAGGATATAATATTACTTAAGTGAACAGGAACTGCAGTGTAAGCAACTTCCAAAGTTCTAGAATTGACAGATATCTTGCTGCCTGGACAGTCACCTAAAGTTCTGAAATATTGGGGCATCTATCTTCAGCCTATAGGTTCATAGTATCTGGCAGACTTTCCATGAGGTAGGAAATCTGTTTAGTTCATAGGTTTAAAGGCTTTAAGTCCATGGTCAGGTGGCTCCATTGGTGGGGTCTCTAGTGAGGGCCCCTTGGCTGCAGCACTCGGAGGAGAAGCAAGGAGTTCCTAGGGTAAGGGACAGGTTTGCTCCTAGAGACCAGGATTAATTCCTTCTGAGGACAGAGTCTCCTAAGGCCTAGTCCTGCTCACAAAGATGCCTCTGCTCTGCCACACTGAAAACCTAGCTTCTTGATCATGGACGTTTGGGAGAACACAACCAAACCAGGAGAATGTCAAAGCCTGCCTTACTACACAGAACTATTTCTCACTTAACTGCACCCAACCTTTGACCAGAGAAAATCATTTAGAAGTTTGTGGTGCCCATGAAAGAATCCTGGGCATTCAGGATTGCTATGGGCCTGTGAACTCAAGGACATTTGGAAGAGGAGTCTCCTGGATGTGTTCCATGAGCAGGTCTGAAGCCTTGGTATCCAGGTCTTCCTTGCCTCCATGTAATAAGCCAGGCAGAATTCTTCTAGCATGTTCTTTAGCAGGCAGACTTTGCCTTGTGTGCACAGAGGGGACAGCCTCTTACTTGTTCATAATGAAGCCAACAATTAACCAGCAACACCGGTGGACTTAGAAGAATTTGTATAGAACAAGCGCTTGTATTTTTCACAATCCACTCACTATCTGGATCTCATCCTTCTCTTCTACAGTAATGATTAAACAGTGAGCTATTTATTATTATCCTTTGCCACCTTTATCTGCTATATTACGGCTCTGAATGTGAATACCCAGCAGTTATCTTGCGGGATCCACAGCTATGAGCACGTTAGTAACCTGCCACCCCACAGAAGCGGAGAGTATTAGTCACTTTTCTGTTGCTGATAGAACACCACGGCCAAGACAACTTACAGAAAAGTTTATCTGGGCTCACAGTTCCTGCACAGTGGAGAGGCTTAGCAGCAAGAAGCAAGCACGACAGAAAGAGCAGGGAGTTAGGAGCTCACATCTTGAACCTCAAGCAAGGAACTGAAAGTGTGTGGAGGAGCTCTTAAAGCCCGCCTCCAGTGACGTACTTCCTCCAGCTGAGACCTGTCTCCTAAACTGCCCCAACCAGCACTGCTAGCTAGGAACCAGGTATTCAAATACGGGAGCATATGGCTTCATTCTTACTCAAACAGCACAAGCAGAATGAGTTGAACCATTCTTCTTTCTCATTTGGGTATTTTGCAAGGTTTTTTGAACTCTATTGATTTTGTTTTGTTATGTATTATTATTATTATTATTATATTAATTTTGGGGGAGGCAGATATGCATGAGTCACAGTGCACATTTAGGGGACAAAGGAAAATCCATAGACGTTAGTTCTCTCCTTCCACCGTGCAGGTTCCTGTGACTAAATTCAAGTGATCAAACTTGTACTACCCCTGAGTCTTGTTGGCCCTGAAGCCCTATTTTAAAGGAGAAAAGTTGATCCATAGTTTTTAATTAAAGCTAACAATTAATCCAGATGCTTTTCCTACAGTTGGAATGTCTGCTTTGTTTTTGTACAGGCTCCTTCATAATTTTTCAAAAGCGATTATGTTCTCTGCAATATTTGGGAACGGCACCTAGTAATTATTGTGTATTTGAAATTTGAATTTAGCTGAGCACCCTATGTTTGATCTGGCATGCCCAGCATTGTCTCTATCTGATCTTGGGTGGGGCTCTTTCCAGGTAAGGCTTAGCTCTGATTGCCCATCTTCAGAATCGGGGCTTTGCCTCATGGCGTTGTGTTCTTGCTGAGTCTTTCTCTGTATTCTTGAGGGTCCCCCCCCTCCAGGTGTGGTAATCTGGTTCTCCTCCGGCATTAGGGTGTTGGTGTGTTAGGGCAAGCCACAGCAAGCATCACAGATCAAGAGTTTAAACACCCCTTGCTTGTTTTCTCCACAGTTCAGAGGTTAAAAGCCAGGAGTCAGGCATTGTCATGCATTTCTTCTGCGGCTTCTCTCAGGGGCCTGCAGGGCACCTACCCTGCTCTCCTCTTCAGATCGTACTGAGATGTCTCAATTTCCTCTCCCAGTAGGGCTCACCCCAGTGGTTTAATTTAACCTTAATTACCCTTCTAAAGACCACGTCCCTAGGCACAGTGTAACTGGAAACAGAGTGAGTTAGCACTTCCCTATAGGAATCTGGGCCACCTGGCAGTCCGTGACACAATTCTCTGTGCCAATGGCTGTCCTTCTCAGGCATCGTCCTTCACCTTGTACTCTCTCTGGACAGAGTGTCTATGGTCCCAAGATCATTCCTTTTTCTTCCAGGATTGGCCCCTCATCCAAGACCCTGGTAGCTCTTAGGGAGAGCCTGACTTCCCCCTGGCCTTTTCCCCAGGCATGAGTCCAGTTCTGGGTGGTGCTTCCTTGGCAGGGCTCTGGTCACTGTGGACAAATTCCCCACCAGTGGTCAACGCCCTTTTGAACTTCCAAATTGGATCATTGCCTGGAAACTTCTGTATGTTGCCTCATCCCACCAGGGCCGCCTGACACAGGCATCTGTCTGGATCACTCTCACTCTCTGAGACAGTCTCTGCCTTTTGAGTCCTGGGCCATAAATACCAAACCACCTTCCTAAGACCTAGCCCTGCCATGGACAGCTCAGCTCATAACATCTGACATCTCAGGCCTCCAGATCCTCAGGGTCACGCAGTTGTGACAATGTCTTGTTTACCCCTGGCTCTTCTGGCTTTTAGGTTTTAATTATAATCTACTTTGTCTAGACCTTAGCGCATCCAGTGACTTACATGTGATTTTGATTCATTGTAATTGGCTTTTAGAGCCTTCAAATCATAATAGGGACATCATAGAATTTACATAGTATCCTTATACATTGTCCACTTAACGATGTAAGAACATAAAAATCACTGGCCTGTGATGTATACTATAAGGTTGTATTAGTGTTCTATTGCTGTGAAGAGACACCATGACCTCGGAAACTCTTATAAAGAAAAACATTAATTGGGGCTGACTTACAGTTCAAAGGTTTAGTCCATTATCATCGTGTTGGAAAGCATGGATAGTTGCAGGTAGACATGGTGCTAGAGAGGTAGCTGAGAGTTCTACATCTGGATTGGCAGGCAGCAGGAGGAGAGAGTGACACTGGGCCTGGCTTGAGCTTCTGAAACCTCAAAGCCCACCTGCAGTGACACACTTCCTCCAACAAGGTCACACCTCCTAATAGTGCCACTAACGACCCTGATGACCGAACACCTAAAGCAGGTAGAGCAGATATCAAAGCCTTTGGCCCACCAAAAGCAACAACTAAAATAGCAAAGCCAAAAACTCTTGCTAGTGATTTTTGATGGACTCATGCTGGAATGACGCTCTGCCTGGCTACACTGGATTAAATCAAATCCACGAGTAAAACCCATTTTGCCTGATTATATTTCCTGTTATTAAATGTGGCTCTTGGACATGTCAAGCTCTCCACGTGGCTGTCTGTACTCTGTGTGAGCTCCTTTTCCTCCGCACTGTACACTGCACTCATTTTGTCCCTCAGACTTCAAGCCAACAATCTAACAAATCCGTGAGTGTCACTCCTAAAATATATTGTAATATCCACAAGACAAGCCCACAACCATCGTCTGCAGTGCGCTCGTGTCTCAGATTGCCTTCTACAAGTCCAAGCCAATTGTTCTGGATATATTTCAAAATTGCTTTCTTGCCAACTTCATAAAAAACCCTTTAGGCTAATTCCTCTGCACAACTATAGATATATTCTTCCCTCAAAGTGACTGTCTATAGGATGTGGCAGCCTCTTATTTACTGTTCACAGTTTCTGAAAGTCACTCTTCATAGGCAATGTCTTGATGGGCTGTTAGAGGCTGCCCAACTCAAATGTTGTTGGGTTTTACATCCTCATCTTTTTAATTTAATTAATTTGATTTGCTCCTAAGCATTTGTGACTGTCCCTGTCTAGGACGAGCACTCTGCTCCTCTCACTAGGTATCTATCATTGTGTTCTGTTTCCTCTGTCATTGTGACTTCAAGAAGATGGAGACGTCCCAGCCTTAATACACAGTCACACTGGTGGTGGGCACGGCTCCCGGAGAACACTTTGCTGGTGTTGCTCTTAGGAATTTTTACCCCATTACACTTGGCAATGGTTCACCTTGGCTCAGGTTGCCTGCAAGGACACCCATTAGTGAGGCATTTTCCCTTCCCAAGTCAAATAAGCAGTCTGGAAAGCAGAATTTCCTCCTGGCTTTCTACAACTCATTCACTATATAAAAATAAAACAAAACCATTAGCTTTTGTTTGAGAGACATATTTTCATAGGGTGACGTGCCAGACTACAGACAATCCATGATGCTTTGTTATAACGCCCGTGGGCCATGCAGAGGTTATGTTTTCCCTTCCCAGAATCCAAGTTCAAGGGCAATAAGTGAGTGTTTGGCTTGGTGTCGGGGTTAGGGTTAGAGTAGGGGGACCTCATTTTAGTGTTCTCCTGCACTGCACATAAATTTTAAAACTAAAACCCCCCCTGTAAAAGTTTTTAATTTATGGAAATCCTCAGGACTTCCGGTAGAGCTATCTTATGGTTTACATCAACAGACAAAAAGAGGCTATTGGCATTCATCTCAGAGGAAATGGCAAGCTTGGAATTTTTATAGAGCACCCGACTGAGCAAGCAGATAACTGTAGCTCTCACGCAGAGATGGGAGTGTATTTGCGCAGCCACCAGCCAAGACTTCACCACCGAGTCCTCAGCAAGGACGGAGCTCACTGGGAGTTTCTGATTCCTGGTCCTGGAGAGATGTGATTGGGTTATTTGAAGAACTGGATCAGACAAAACCGGGAACCCAGCATAGAGCCTCTGGCCTAGTCTTGGGTTTCCAGAGTGTGAGAACTCTGGATCCGTTTCCATGCCAAAAAGTGGGTTTAGCACATCTTCTCACAGACACCATGCCCTCTGGACATGAGAGAGAATTTCTAGATGTACTTTCTCTTAAGGGAATGTCCGTGGAACATCTCATTCAGTAAAGTGGTGGGTACCCCTCCACCTTGGCTAATGGTCCCCAGGAATTCATATGGTGGATGGGATATCTCAGTTGGTCCAGATTCCAAGAAAATCTTTCTTTTAGCGCTCTAAATCAGCTATCCCGCAATGGAGCCCTCGGTAGATCTCCCTGTCCACATTGTAGCCCTCATCCGGCTGGTGCACAAGGAGGGGGAGGGCAGAAGGTTCCCAGGGTGAAGGGCTTTCATGTCTGTGATGCTCCCACCGCAACTTCAGGAAGCAAAAGCTGAGGCTCTCCCCAGATCAGGGGTTCATTGGTGCTAAGGAAAAGCAAGGCTTGGAGCCTGGCTCTACCCCTAGTAGCCTCAAGGTTCAGTCCACAGCCATCTCAACAGCCAAGTTTGTTCACTGAGAAGTTTTATTTGGTATGGGAATATCCAGGGGGTCACCTCTGAGTACTTCGATTCTGTCTCTAGATCGGAGGCCGCTTCAAAATTGTCAGGCCACAGTTGGAAGCTACGAACTGAATACACATCTTTCAGTTTAAAGGGGAAGCTGCATTCTGTGCCCGCTTATCACACACAATGGGCTCTCTACAGGGTGTGGTGTGTCCGTCCGCTGTGGGTGGTACCTGGCCAAGCTAAGCTTGGTCCACAGTTCTAACCGAAAGATTCCCAGCCCCACAGCACTCTCTGCACCCAGGCCATCCATCCTCTGATTCCTTTGCTTCATTTTCTCTCTCCCACTTTGGGTGGTACAGGGAGTGTGGGAAGACCCTTTTTTGCGACCTCCTCCAGGCCGCCAGCTGTGGACCAGGAGCTGTTCCCAGAAGTCTGTGTTTCCTCACCCATTAGGAGTTGAGCTGCCATGATCTTTAGAGCAAATGGCCTTCCAAGGCAAGGGGCGGGAACAGTGATAATGCGCTGTGTCTTCCACTAAACCCTCTTTAAACAAGGGCAGCCTTCAGCTGATCCAAGCACAGATAAGAGAGGGATCCTCTGAAACCGGTAATGAATCCAAACAAGCGTTCTTGGATGGATGCTTCTGCTCTGGTTTGTATTAGGCCTGCAATTAAAGCGTTTATACAATGGGGCCTGCAAGCGGGATCCTTTACCACATGAAAGGGAGGAAAAGCCTCCCGAAAGGAGGCGGGCCTCTGCACTCCGTGGCTATTTTTCCCAGACCTTGGAAAAGGCCAGGGCTTTTCAAAGAGGTCACTAGGAGGGAAGAGGATCAGAGGCAGGCCAAACTGGGAAGGCCCTACCCAGTGCAAACAGCATCCTTCCTTTGCCAGCCCCTCATGGCTCCAATCTGCCCTTCCCAGAGCAGGAAGAAAGGAAGAGACTAGAGTGGACCTGGGTGAAGGGGATGAGGGTGGGGGAGGGGAGGTGGCCCAGCTCCCTCCCAGGTCTCTGCTTCTCTGAGACCAGGTGTCACTGCCAATTCTGAGCTCCCCATGGGCCTGTCGTGTGGAGGCCTGCTCTACTCCTGCCATGTTCAAGTGAGGCTTGCTCCTGAGATTTTTGTGGGATGGGAATGATCAGAAGTCCTGCCCAGTCGCTGGCTTCAGCCCTGTCAGGAAAATGTCCCTTCTTCGTTGTCTAGCAGAGTAGCCATCCCTGCTCTAAGATTCTAGACCTTGAAAAACTCACACCGAGACACTGAGGGTGGGGGTGAGTCCCCCACAGGGCTAGGAAGTCCCCACATTCTCTGTCTCCACCCTGCGACCTCATGAGAGAGCCCATTATAAATTTCACAAAACAGTCTTAGAAGGTTCTGGGAGAAAGCGAAGGACCTACCATGAGCTACCTCATCCTCTCGAGGGGATGAACTTAGACAGTAAAAAGACTCTAGTCAGGTGGCCTTTCTTCCTTGCCCCTTGCTACTCTTGGAGTAAAGACCACAGAGCCACATCCCTGTGTGTGGTCTTTATTCTTGTGATAGTTAAATGTTAATCTTATTTTTTCCTTTATCACTGACTGCTTATCCACCGGGGAATGGCAAACTGCAGGGCCTTGTCCCTGTGTGTGGTCTTTATTCTTGTAATGGTTAAATGCTTATCTTATTTTTTTGTTTTATCACTGAGCACTTTGAATGTCCATCTTAATACCCTTCACCTTCTTCATTGCTTTCCCATTAGAGCTTAAACTACAATGACCCGGATGGGCATCTGCAAGTCATGTAATTTTCTTCTGTTGGTGCGTATGGTTTGGATATCATGTTTTGTAAATATAGATGCATGTTCACTGTTTAAAACAGCTTTTCAAGGTATATGTCATAGTTAAAATGTTTTAAGTTAATGGTGTCACTTAAATCCAACAGAATATAAATTTTAATGTCTTTATTATACTCCAACAAATGGCTATATCAATTTATTTAGCTACCTAAATGCTAATGGTCATTTAAAGTACTCTGGGTTTAATGTACAGAATTGTGATTTAAAAAAAAATCTGGATAATGTGTGTGTTGGTGTGTGCTCACATGTGTGTGTACATGTGAGCAAGTGTGCACATATGTGCCCATTTACATATATGGAGGCCGCAGGAGGATTCCAGGTGTCCTGCTCTGTCACTCCCCAGCCTCTCCCTGTTTTGCAGCTATGCTGGCTGCCCAGAAAGCCCCATGACTCTGTTTTATTGCTTAGGTTGCAGGTGTGCAGCCTGACTCTTACAGAGATGCGTGCTGGAATCCAAACTCAGTCCCTATGCCATGTGCAGACGCTCTTATACAGTGAACTGTCTCCCCAGCCTGGCAGTAGAATATCTTAAGGCCTCAGGAAAACTGGAATTCTTCCTCCCTCTCTCTCTGTCCCCACACCCGTCAGCACTGACTGAGTACAGTGAATGAAGCCTCTGACAGGCACATGGCACCCTATCTATGTAGATGAATTACATTTTCTTAATGCAAAACCAAACACTATTTTTAACGTTTTTAATTAAATTTTCAAAAAATTATCTATTTGATCATTGTTGCCTTTAAAGACACTTTATTTTCTTGTCTTGGATTATTTTGCATAAGAGGTAGAAACTAGTTAAATCAGACAGACTGTTCCAAACAAATGGCCTCTCTTTGGAAGCTGTCCATCTGTTTGGGAATTGCATATTTTTGCATGATTAAGCCTGTCCACTTTTGTCTTCTTTTCGTTTTCCCACTTTTTGATCTTAGTTCCCTAAAGGCTCTGACCTGAAGCTTCCAGCGGTGGCATTAGAGCTGTCCCCGGCACCTTGAGCCTGGTGTTTCCCTTCTCTGGATGGTGGAAGTGGAAGGGAACCTGCTGGTGCTTTACCATCACAGTATGTCTGAGGTAGTAGGGTTTAGTCTCCGAGTCAACTCCACCCATTAAAACAGGATCTAGTGAGAGCTCATACAACCAAGTCACTCTGCTGAGTTAGGGGACAGAGGCATGATAGGAATCTCTGCCAGAGTAGACCACACTGCCACTACTCCCCCCCCCCCACACACACACACACACACACACACACACACACACACACACACAGAGAGACAGAGACAGAGACAGAGAGAGAGAGACAGAGAGAGAGAGACAGAGACAGAGACAGAGACAGAGAGAGAGAGATCCTCAGTTGAAACAATAAACATTTCACGGCCCAGCCACGGTCTTTTGGTTGTAGCTTTAGAGAATATGAGAATATGGTGGGACTGTTACTATAACAACCAGTGCCACGCTGAAGAAGGGTGCACAAGGTCTAGAGAGATCAATTGATTTCTACAGGGAGACATATCCTGGTAGTGGCTGCCCGGAGGCTGGAGCCCAGGTCCATACTAGTTCTCGCCAGCTCAACGCTGACCTTGGTAGGGAGTTGCTGAACTTGGAGTTTCGGTTAGAAACCTCACACTTCCTGTATCTAGTTCCTTGCTGGACCAACGTGCTGCTTCAGACACACCTTTCCTGATGCCTGTGAATCTTATCTCATATCCTGTGAAACAATGGCTGGAGCTTGACGGCGGGATTAACAAACGGTCAGTTTCCATAAACAAAATCCATCAGCCTTGCTCCGTCCTGCCAGCATGAGCTGACTGCAGGGGAATTTTGTTGTCAATCAAGTCCTTGACACTCAGCGGACAGGCCCTTGGTTGCATTTATAGATTTCTGGCTCTCTGGATGTGTTCTTGGTTTTCTGGTTGTATCTGGTCCAGCCTGAGGCTTGTTGACTGATGTGTGTTCTTTCATGTTCCCTGTATCTGGTCCTGTTATCCAGTCAATAGCATCTTAATTTTCCTTTGGGGAACCAGCGTTCTCTATTTTTACCATTTCGAAATGTATGCTATAACATGAATACAACACATTCAATCCATCCAATTAGATTCTTTAGACATGTGAACATCAAGCCAAATGACCTAAGGCCAGTTATTGACTGGAACTCCTTCAATGGGAAATGTCCACGATTCAAACCCAAGAGCTCATCCTCTATTATTTTTAAAGTTTTTATTTTATTGGTTTTGGGGGACAGGGCTTCTTTGTATACCCCTGGCTGTCCTGGAACTCGCTTTGTAGACCAGGCTGGCTTTGAACTCAGAGATCTACCTCTGCCTCTGGAGTGCTAGGATTAAAGATGTGCACCATCATGCCCAGCTCTATTTTGTTTTATAATGAAAATAGATTACAATGCCCCCTACTTCTTCAGTCCCTCCCACCCTGTTAATGTATGACCTCTTTTTCTTTAATAATTATTGTTATATATAAGCATATATATGTATTATATATATAATATATATATATATATATACACTGATTAATAGTCTGTAGCTCTTCATCTAGGGATGGGACTATCAATTTATCACTTTATGTAACTATATGAAATAGTGAATCATGAATTGTTCATATAAAGCTAACAAATTTTAGAATAACGTTTATTATAGCATTGTATTCACACACCATCAAACGCATATTTATATTCACATGGATCAATGGGATTGCAAACTGTAAAGTGTGCAAGGAGATATTTCTTGCACGTGGTATTCAGAATGTTTATCTGAAAGTGAATGGCCCTAGATTGGCTGTGGATGTAAGTGATATGTCCATCTTGTCACATCAGCTCCACTGCTTAGCCAGGATGACAATCTATAGCACCGGTTCTCAACCTGTGGGTCACAACCCCTTTAGGAGTGGAATGACCCTTTCACAGGGATCGCCTGAGACCGTTAGAAAACACAAACATTTACAATATGGTTCATAACAGCAGCACAATTGCAGTTAGGAAGTAGCAACAAAACTAATTATATGGTTCAAAGTCACCATGACCTAAGGAACTGTGTTAAAGGGTCATAGCATTAGGAAGGCTGAGAACCACTGATCTATAAGGTCACCTAATCCTTGACCTACAAAAAGACAGCAGCCAGGAAGGGTGTTGCAATAGGCAGAGAGCCAACTGATCTGGCCTGTCATTATAAGTCAAGGCCAAAGTCATAACTGAATGCTACACTTTGTCCCAAAGATTAATTTCAGGGCATCCTGAATATTTAATGCTTAGTTAAGCTTAATGTAACGGAAACAAAAAAATTTGTGAAGCAATAGTTATTCTTTCTGTATATGCATTAAATATTCTTTTACCTATATATGTACATATGTATATAGGTATCTGCCTATCTACCTTCCTATACATGACACACACACACACACACACACACACATACACACACACATCCTCTTCTCATTGTAGTTTAGCTACCTATCTACCTCACTACACAATCACACACACACACACACACACACACACACACACATTCTCTTCTCATTGTA
>NC_022030.1:61315026-61328217 GCF_000317375.1 Microtus ochrogaster
ACACACACACACACACACACACACACACACACACACACACACTTCCTCTTCCCATTGTACTTTATCTACTCGATATCCCAGATTCCATTAATTCTAATCAAGGCTGGGCACCAGGCTTCCAGTTCACGGGACAGGGGTTCATTCTGAAGTCTGGTTTCCTGCTCTGCTTTCAAACACCCTATGAATGAGAAGGTGAAGCCCCTGGCTTGCCATAAGCCCAGCACGAGTGGCAGGAAAGCTTTATCTCTCCTTTCCATGAGCCACTTCCTCTGCACATTTTGAACCTGTGTCCACCGGGAGCTTCTGGGAATCAAAAGCTGACCTCAGGCCCGACAAGAACACCACACTGCTCATTCCCAGGATGCTGTACTAATGCTGGCTTTGGGTAAGCAGGGTGCATTATGGGAGCAGAATGATGGGCATCTGTGGTGCCTAGTTTGACCCTCAATTTGACAAAAACCTAGAGTCACCTGGGAAGTGAATTTCCACGAGGACTTGTCCAGATCAGGTGGGCCTGTGGGCATGTCTGTGGATGACTGTCTTGATTGCCTGAATTGATGGGATAAAAACCAACACGGAAGTAAGTTGTACTTACTCCAGAGTTTTGAACCTTGAACTCTGGAGAACAAGAAGAGTAGAGGAAGTTAACTGAGCACCAGCCTGCTGGGTTCATCTCTCTGCTCTCCACTGTGGATGTGATGTGATTAGCTGCCTTAAGTTCCTGCTCCCTTGATTTCTCCACAGTGAAGAATTTTAACCAGGAATAGCAAGCTGAACCAAACACCATTTCTCTCCAAAGTTGCTTTTTGTCAGAGTATTGTATCATAGGAGCAGAAAGAAAACTAGAACGAACACCTCTTCTCCCTGCACAGCTACCTCTTCTGCTGGAGAAAGTGGTCCCAGAATGAGATGTAAAGGATGTCCAGGGGAGCCCTGGGCACTGGGGAGGGAAATGCCAGGTAGAAGGGCTAACAGCTAGGCATGAGAAAGTGTATTGAATGTAGTGATCCCCCGCCTATACAGGTCTCTGTGACCTTCAGAAGGGAAGAGAAGGAATAAGTCGGGCTGCTCTCACTCAGGCTGGGATCTACATGGAAAGCAAGATTTGAGTGGTACTTGGATAACTGGTTGACCCTCATGTCTGGGAGAGCTCTGGTGGGCTATCCCAAGCTATAATCCCCAGGAATGACAGCCTCCTTAGAGACAATCTCAACTGAGACTGTGGATGCCCAATAAGTATTGTCTCTCAGGGTCTCTGCAACCAGTGTCCCAGTTTCTTTTTAACTAAAGAGTTGAAGACACACATGCAAACAGTTGATAGTGGAAGGTTGCATGCAATAGCATGCAGATACATTCAGGGGACCAGGAGGCTCCATTGAGATGCTCAAGAGACCCGTTTACTTCTAGAGCTGCTTGTAGGGGTCCTAGAAGGGGAGGAATTCATTCCTAGGGTTTGGTTGTTTTCTGTTTTGATACATTCTTGATTGCAGATGGAAACTCAGGTTTATGTACAGGCATGGTCATCTATCCATAATTTTAACCATAGAGATGCCTAGTCATACACAGGGATAAGACGGGAAATAGGGTAGAGTTTGTCCCTGAAAGCTTATTCTGAGAACACAGGCTGCCTTCCTGTGTGTGTCCCTAAAACGAGGTCAGGTTTGATCAGCTCACTCCCTCCAGTTCCAGAATGTATTTGACTATAAACTAGCCAAAAAGGGGAACTTGCTAGAATGAGGTGACATGCTGCTTTGTTGGGAAAGGGGGGTGTAGAGCTTGGTATTGAGGGTGGTGGGTAAGGACCACTGTATCAGGTTGCTAACCCTGAAAACTGCCTGTTTCAGGAGGGGAGTCCTGTGCGGCTCTCAGTCAATTAAACAACCCGTTCAGAGTGGTCAGTCCAAGTCTCCTGTCTCTAGTCACAGAACAGCTCATGAGCAACTTGACAGCCATTACAGTCACTGTAAAGCCAGTGATGGTTCCCTAAGAGACAAGTTATCCTCGCTGGTGTTCTATTCCTGTGAAAAAGACACTATGACAAAGACAAAGTTTATAAAGGAAAACATCTAACTGGGGCTTGAATACAGTTTCAGAGATTTAGTTCATTCTTATCATGGTGGGGAGCATGGTGTCACACAGAGAGACATGGAAGCTGAGAGTTCTACATCAGATCTGCAGGTAGCAGGAAGAGAGCCAGCCACTTGACCTGGCTTAGGCTTGGAAACCTCAAAGTCCACCCCAAGTGTCACCCTTCCTCCAACAAGGCCACACCTCCTAATCCCTCTCAAGTAGAGTAGTGTTATTCCCTAATGACCAAGAATTCCAATATATGAGCCTATGGGGGGGGGTCATTCCTACTCAAACTACTGCACAAGCCTATTGCCTTAGTCACTGTTCTGTTGTTGTGAAGAGACACCATGACCAAGGCAACTCTTATAAAAGAAACATTTAGTTAGGGGCTTTCTCATAGTTATAGGGAGTTTGTCCATTGAAGTGGATGGGTATGGCACTGGAGAAGTAGCTGAAAGTCTTACACCCTGATCCACAAGCAAAGTAAGGAAATACTATACCAAAGTAAGACTGAAAACTATCAGGGCAAACTTCAAATTCTATACCCCCATGTCTGATGCTAAAGAGTTCTTCCAACTTTGTTGACAATAACACACTTTTCTCCTTTGGACTGGTTCCTTTTAACTGCTCTCCTTGGCAGGTATCCTATAGCTCTGACATCTCCAACATCTTTAGTCTCCAACACAATCCAGACTTCACCTTTCCAGCTTCAAGCAATGGTTTTTCTGGGCCTCTATTCAGGGACACTCTTAGCATAAGCTTGGCCTCAGCAGCTTGTCTTAACTGTGGGGGAATACTCCATAATCCTTTCCTTCTTGACTAAATTCAGAACCACATAGCTGAAGTTGCCAAGTTCTTCTGCTTGATAGAGCTGGAATCTGGGCCCCTCCTTGAATTACGTTTGCGTAAGCTTCCATTGTTGATGGTTTTCTATGCTGCTTAAAATGCTTTCCTTTATGCCGAGTAGTGGTGGTGCATGCCTTTAATTCCAGGATTTGGGGGGCAGAGGAAGGTGAATCTTAGTGAGTTTAAGGCCAGCATGGTGTGCAAAGTGAGTTCCAGGACAGCCAGGACTGTTAGACAGAGAAACCCTGTCTCAAAAACCAAACAAACAAAAAGGTAATTTCCTTTAATTCATTTTCACAACTTGGAAGTTTAGCTAGATAGGGTCTTTTCCTGAGGGTACCACCCTTGGTATTCCATTTTAAATCAGATTTTTCTTTAAACATTTTACTCCTTGAGCACAAGACTTGACTCCAACATTACATTTCCTGGTGCTCTTTTGTTTTCTTTAATCTGTAGATTTTTATATTTCCCCTTGTTCCTCTTGCTCATTTTCATTGTGGGTCTGTGAAGGGTGTTCACTAACAACAAAGGGACACAGTGAATACCAACTGTCTTAAAGTCTCCCATGCCAACGACGCTAGTCAAAACTCTGCAGTTTAGCCTCAGGTAGATTCTTTGGACAAAAGCAAAAAACAACCACATTCTTTGCCAAAATATCACAAGAATGTTCTCTATGCCAGCTGCCAATATTCTGTCCTTTTAAGAACCTCTTGAGAGCTGGACCTCTGTATTACAAATCACTCTGAACACTACTGTGATCCTTGCTCCTGCTAGTGTGGTCCATTAATCCCTGTTTAAAGCTTTCCACTGCCTTTTAGCTCAAAGTCCCAAAGTCTTCCATATTGCTCCAACAAACAGCATTCTCAAGCCTGTCACATCAATACCCCACTCCTGGTACCAGTTTCTGTCTTAGTCACTGTTCTACTGCTGTGAAGTGACATCATGACTGAGACAATTTTATAAAAAAAGAAAATATTCAGTTGGAGGCTTGCTTACAGTTTTAGAGACTTGGTCCATGATTGTCATAGCACAAAGTGTTATAAGAATAGCCCTGGAAGACTAGTTGAGAATTTTATAAACTGGTCCATAGGCAAAGAGAAAGACTAGGCCTGGTATGGGCTTCTGAAACCTCAAAGCCCACCCCCAGTGACAAGCTTCCTTCAGCAAGTTCACACCTCCTAATCCTTCCCAAACATTTCCAGTAACTAGAGACTAAACATTCTAACATTTGAGGTTTGGGGAGCTAGTCTCATTCAAACCACCACACCTTCCCTCATTTGTGCTGTAAGCACCATCTGGAAGGGGGTATTTGTGCTGAAAGCATCATCTGGAAGACCAGTGTGGGAAAGGATAGGTGCTGATCCCTTGGTCCTGGATCTCAGTTCCTGCTCATGCTTCTGTGAGCTCCTCCCATCCCCACCATGGTCCTTTGTTAGCACAGAATGCCTTTCCTCCATGCTGTCCACCTAGCCTTGCCCCAGCCCCTCCTGTCTGCTCCACCAGTTGCCTCCTGGAATGGGTTGAGGGAGATTTGCCAAGGATACCATGGACCACATGCTAACTGTTCCACATATGGTAAATCAGGGAGGAAGTAGCTAATTAATCACCAAAAACTTCTTCCCAAACAAATCTATAAAGGGACAACAATCACACATGGCCACACGGCCGTACTCAGTTCAGCTGTTCCTGGTGTTGAGCAGATGGCTTCGGCCAGTGACAATGACTGTTTGACATAGCCCAGTCAACTGTTTATATCGGCATCCACCGTGATTAGACACCATGACTCATCCACATGGCAAGATGTCATCCACATGAATAATGAGGCCCATTTGCCTGCAATCACGACTCTTTGGGACACAGTGATGTCATGTTCAAAGATTTCTCTCCAGTAGAATGGGGGGTGGGAAGTAGGTGAATACCACTAACTGCGGGGTGGAAGGCAATGTTGATATAGTCTCATCTTCACAGTTACCTCAAAAGCCCTGGTGTTGGATAATATGAGACCCAGGCGTACAGGATCCTTCTGGGCTGTCTTGTAACTTTTCATCTAACATAAAAACAAATGTATTTCAAAAAGTCCATCATGTGGAGGTGGGCGGTCCTTGGACTTCCCACAGGTCAGGGAACCCTGATTGCTCTTCAAGCAGATGAGGGAGAGGGACTTGATCGGGGGAGGGGGAGGGAAATGGGAGGCGGTGGCGGGGAGGAGGCAGAAATCCTTAATAAATAAATAAATTTTAAAAAAAGTAAAAAAAAAAGTCCATCATGGCCTCCATTGCTCCCAACTCTGCTTTTCTCTGGAACTGCATCCGTTTCCTCTCTCCCTGGATGACTGTGTCCGTCACGTGACTCTGACTGTTGTCCCTCATGTTTCCATCTACCCAGCTCTCAGTGGGCCCATGTCTCTCCCTCAATTAATCTTCCTCAGTGCCTGAGGTCACAACCCTTCAGGAAGCTGACATGGCCCTAGCCAGTGTGATTTCTTTACTGCCACACACCCAGTCCCAGAGTGTGGTCACACTCGCTCACATGTGCACACCCACATAGGTAAACTTGCATGCCAACATACATGCACACACACACACACACACACCACAGTGTGCATTGAAATACTCACACATTGCACACTCATAAACACATACACAGACATTCATGTCTGCACACTGACACCTGTTTGTATCTTACACATATGCACACACGCACACGCAGCAATTCCCTGCCTCTCTCCCACTCACACTATAGTTTTCCACACTGCCTTCTTGCTACTTCTCACCACACCATCACTGTGATTAAGGAGCTGGCATACGATATGCCTCTCCCACAAGTATTTATGACTTCTAAGGAAGGTGTGTCTCCCTATTATAGACTGCAAAGCACCCAGCCGGGTATCTGACAACAGTGGGTGATTGGCATTCATTTGCTGAAACACATAGCTGGGAGGATTAGCCAGCTGTTTGCTAGAACAGTGATCAACATCAGTTATCACAAAACCATATAGCAGGGTGCTCCCCACAGAGCATCAAAGATGACATCCAACCCCACACTGGCTCCAGGTATCTAGACCCATGCTCACACTGGTCTATCCCTCCTCGGACTGTGAACAGTGCCTATTGGGGATTTGATGTGGGAGTGTCATATATCAATCTGTTGATTTCATTGGTTAAGCAATAAAGAAACTGCTTGGCCCTAATAGGTTAAAACATAGGTGGGAGGAGTAAACAGAACAGAATGCTGGGAGGAAGAGGAAGTGAGCTCAGACTCGACAGCTCTCCTCTCGGGAGCAGACGCCTCAGAGAGACACCATGCTCCCCTCTCCCGGGTAGACATGATAGCTCTGCTCTCTGAGGCAGATGCTAGCGATGAAGCTCCGACCCAGGATGGACATAGGCTAGAATCTCCCTGGTAAGCCACCTCGTGGGCTACATAGATTATTAGAAATGGGTTAAGAGGCTAGAGATAGAAATGGGCCAAGCAGTGTTTAAAAGAATACAGTGTCTGTGTAATTATTTCTGGTAAAGCTAGCCATGCGGGCAGCCGGGTGCCAGGGACGTAGCCCACCGCTCCTATTACTACAGGTATTGTTACAGCCATCCTGAACTTACCATGTGACCAGAATCCACATAGAAACAGACCATTGCTGTAATCTGTCCCATATTTTTCCTGAGAAGTCTAAGATCAAGTATCTATTCTCCACACACATAAGTGCACCACAAACACAGTACCACACTACCTACAGCCCAACTGCCATGTTGTCTTGTGTAGTTAGTATGATTTAAAAAAAAAACATATGGGATGATGACTAAAATTAAAATGAACAAATGGAAAGGGAAGTTGTGTGGACAGAAGTTTCAGTCCTGCAGACATCCAGTCCCAAAGAAACACACAGAGGCTTATATTAATCATAAACTGCTTGGCCTATTGACTCAGGCCATCAACCATCAACCATCAACCAGCTCCTACAACTCAACCCACAATTTTTGTCTATGTTTAGCCATATGGCTTGGCACCTCTTCTCAGTGCAGCATTTTCATAGTGCTTTCTCTGCATCTGGCTGGTAACTGACTCTCAGAGGCCTTTCCTTTTCCCAGCATTCTCTTACTCTGGTCGCCCCGCTTATACTTCTTGCCTGGCTACTGGCCAATCAGTGTTTTATTAAACTAATGTGAGTGACAAATCTTTTTCCTTTTGACTCACTGAACATTTTGATTGATTGTTTTTTGTTTATTTGCTTTTGTTTTATTTACCTTTTTTGAGAAAGGGTTTCTTGTCTGGGCTGTCCTGGAACTCACTGTGTAGATCAGGCTAATCTGGAACTCAGATACTCCTGCCTCTGCTTCCAGAGTGCTGGGATTAAAGTTGTGTGCCACCACATCCAGTACTCACTGAGCACTTTAAAAAAATCCTGTTGTGGCAGGTACCTTTAATCCTGATGCGAGTGACAAATTTTACAGCATACAAAATCACTCATTGGACCCCAGCAAAACTGGACGGGGATGATCTGAGAAGAGAACACAAGAATGGCTTGTGGTTCAAGGACAGGTTTGGAAATGAAAGCACAATCATGGGACAGCAGTTGTGATTTAAACTGAAGTACATCTCGCTGTGTTCGGCTGTTTATAAAGCTGCTTTGGAAACAGGGATGACAACACTGATCCAAAACTGCTTAGCCAGTTAGCCAGGCCAGACACTGAAATGGGTAAATTCATCTCCAAAATGCATTGCATTAAATGTTTTAAAAAATTGATCCTTTTGTGTGGGGTTTATTTAGGAGCTGGCAACTCAGCTACTGGGCTCATTAACCTTCAGAGGAATGTAAGAAGGAGCCCACGGGGAACGTCTCCAGCCAGCAATAAAACAACCCATCCCAGGAAGAGGGCAAGCCACCAGTGCAGGGTAATGATGCCACCCTGGGGTGGCCACAGCCATGATCTCTTCTGATGGCTGTCGGTGGAGCCTTGTTTCTGTCTCATGCATCTTTGGAGGGGAAACAAAGGTAAACTATACCAAGGCTCCAACCTTCCTTGGATTATTTCCATGAAACTCATGGAAAGGAGGAACCATGCCTGGCCTGGATACCTTCCACACATCCCCGGGCCCAAGCGCAGGATGCTCATGATTCATAGCTGCAGCAAGCAGAGTCCTAGGCAGTGACTAGGGTTAATCCTGGGGGTTAGCATCCATCTCCCCAGGGGCAGGGCAGAGGTGGTCTGGCACTCCCTCACTGATTGGCCGTGTTCCTGTCTGTGTTTCATGATACAGGACCAGATGTACCAGCTGTGTGTGTGTGTGTGTGTGTGTGTGTGTGTGTAATGATTGAGAATATCCTTGAGTTCATGACCTTGGTGAGCTCCCAACAGTCATGGAATCTGAGGATCTTGTCTGCCCTCTTGGGCACTGTAAACCCTGACCAACGCTTTCAAACAGTGTATCCATAGAAACAGAACCCTCTTCATCCCCACAATAGCACACGCCAAAGAGGCTTTCTATCTAGTCCTAGTCAGCTTCCAGAACATCCCCCAGATGTTTTATTAGACCTTCTTTTGTTTATCTCCATAGCCCTCACTCTGTGCTCAGCAATCCTCATGTGGAGGTGGTCATGTGATAACTGGTTCTAGGCTAGACTAAGTAGCCAAGCTTTGTGTGTGTTTATCCCTCTGCTCACCATACTGAACCACCAGCAACCAGGGTCTATCTGTGGCTCTCTGAAAGCCTAGCACAGGCTGCCACAGTCATCACTTAGAGCATCTCTGAGTCTCAGGATCCTGCTCCCTTGTCCTCCATCTTCCTCCTTTCTGGTCCCCTGACTCAGAAAAGCAACCGCTGTTCATTTAGTTACCCACCCAGGGAAAAAGGGGCTCCCAACTCACTGCCCATTTGCACGACTGTCCTTTTGCATGTTTAGACTGTGGGAGTCCCCTAACTGGAAGGTCAATCCCTGTGTCTATTTCTTGAACACAACTTGCACACGCAGATGTTGAGCAAAGGTTGTGCCCACTCGTGAATGACTGGATGGTGAATAAAAGTCTTCCCACCCCTCACTACACTCTCGGATGGCCTCTCCCCATCTCTTCCTCCAGACTGCAAGGTACTTCCACACAAAGCCCTATGCAACCATCAGTCCCACCAGCCACAGGAGTGTCTCTGACCAAGGAGGGAAGACAGAGGTCCAAAATGAGAAGACAGTCATACGGGAATAACGATAATACATCCATTCCTCTCAGATCTGCCAGGAAGGAATCACAATATTATCCAAACACATTTAGTAACTTCTGTGTGTGTGTGTGTGTGTGTGTGTGTGTGTGTGTGTGTGTGTGTGTGCTTGTTTTTTGACATGCCTTTGTGCAGCCTGCACCGGACTTGAACTTGCTATGTAGCTGAGGATAGCGTCGAACTCCAGATCCTCCTGCCTCTACCTTCCAACTGCTTGGATTACAGGAGCGTGCCTCCAAGCCTGGATAATTTTGTATGCTTTCACGAACAATATATTTCACAACTGTTTGAATGTGAAGAATAGCTAGAGTGGACCACACTGGGGACACACCAGGAGATTCCCTGCATGTGCAAATGACCCGGTTCGGCAGCCATTGAGAGAGCCGCTGATCTCTGTCAGAAAGAGTCTTTGTAAGCGAAGGTGAAGGAAGGATCCTGAGGAAGGGATGGAAGAGTGAGAAGGTGGAGGGGCATCCAGGGCTATCTACATGCATGTGGCAGGGATTCAGACCCCCAGCCTCATCTACTTATGCCTGGGCTAGGAGCCCGCTCCCCCGTCCTAAATGTCCTCAGACATCTGATAGATGTTAAACACAGAGGCTGGTCCAGAGGGAGGCTGATCCAGAGCTGTGCTGGTGCAGTAGCCCATCCCTAAACAGACCATTAATTTACCTAGCAAATGTTTATTGACCAGAAAATGGCTACTTGGAGAGCTCCTTGGACTCAAAACCTTCCCATATATCTATTCTTGGTCTCTCTCTCTCTCTCTCTCTCTCTCTCTCTCTCCCTCTCTCTCTTGCTATTTGTCTCTCTTGGCTCCCTGATCTTCACAAAACCTTGGAAAGAAAGGGTCCTCAGAGTTTTCAGTGGACCTTGGAGGAAAGAAGGCACCAAGGTGGCAGCTATAGAGAGATGCTCCAATTCTGCACCTAGTAGGAGGGACCCAAGAGCATCAAGGATGCTGACTGGCCAAGGAAGGAGAGGGAGTAATGGCTCAGGGGACCACACCTCTGAGGTCCTCAATTCAGAGGAAATGAGCTGTTTTACGACAGCTGAGTTCTACAGTGGTCTACATGGTTGCTTCATTTCCAGGCGATTCTGTGTCTTTCTCAGCTGTTTCTGGTGGGCCTGTTACATGGCAGCCTCTCGAGTTTCTTCCCCTGGCCCTCTGTGACTTGATCCTTCTGATTAATTGTTCCCCGTCTGCCCTCCGGAGTTTAGTTGCAGACACGCCTGTGCTGTTCTGGATTAGCAAAGCAAACAACAGAACTTCATTAAAGGTCTGCCTAACCCAAAAGCAGACCCTCGGCGAGACCCCCTGGGTAAAGACCAGGGACTTTGGGACATCTTTTCGCATTGTTCGGCATCTCGTCACCTTCCCTCCCTTTCCTTTACCAGTGTCCAAGAAAGTGAGGCGGTGGGAGGGCAGGGTCTGGGTAGCAGCCTGCCAGACTTGATACTTCCCTACAGTAAGAGAAAACCGGAGCCCTTGACTTGTCTAGGCACACAAGGCAGCATACAGCTGGAACATCTGGCCATATAAAACTAAAAATAACACTCCATAAAATAAATTTTATTCATTTATTTTGACAGCTGAGACACACTTTCCATTACTCATGGCTCCATGAGTCTCACTGGGGTGAAAGCCCCACTTTATATGCTGGAGAGCTACTGGCATCTTGACGGCAAGGTCTCATCCCTTGCCCCTCTCCTGGCATGCCAAGGGTCCAGGAACCCAGATACCTCAGTTCACAGAGCAGCTGCGGCTCAGACGTTCCCTGCCCCTTTGGTCACTGCAGACCCATTTCTCCCCCTGGATCTCAGAGGTGACTCCATGAACTCCATGACTCATGGGGATTTGGTCTGTTGCTTATTGTGTCCTGTCCTTCCTGTTCCCAGTCACTCAGATAGTTAATATCCATTGCTTTTTTGGTACCTAGAATCACCCAGGAATCAATTTTCTGGGCACTTCTGTGCAGAGAGAGTTTCTAGGTTGAATTAACTGATGTGGGAAGACCCACCTTAAATGTGGGTGGTGCCATCCCATGGGCTGAAGTCCCAGACTGAGTATAAAAGAGAGAGCTAGCTGAATATCAATCAACATTCATCTCTACCTGCTCCCTGACTGTGTGTACAATGTGGCCAGGCACCCCCCACCCCGCTTTCACCTTGGCTCTGCCAGTGGCTATGGGAGCAGCTGGACCCTCCCATATCAATCACTAATTAAGAAAATGCCTTCAAGGCTTACCTACAGCTCATCTTTTGGAAGCAGTTTCTCATTGTGATTCCTTCCTCTCAGATGACTCTACCTTGTGTCAACTTGACATAAACACTGGCCGGGACACCCATCTCCAGGTACTGAAATTCTCTTTAGTCTCCTTTCCCAGCTCCCTAGCAAGGAGCATCACAGTCAATAGCTTTGAAGGTTGCTGAATGTCCATGCTGCTCCCATGGCCACCGGCAGGGCCAAGGTGAGAGCAACACTCTTGGACATAGCTGGAAAACTTCACCTACTACCAAGAAAAGTGTGAAAGAATGAACACCCCACGGAGACCTAGCAAGGGACGAAATCCTGGGCTGTGTGGTTTTCTGGGAGAGAGGGTGAGGCAGCATCGGAGAGGCCAGAGCCAGGTTTCTCAGCAGCTAGCCTTAAACCAGGAAGGAGTCCATTTCCAGTGCTCCTGAGATAAGTGTTTGCCCCTTATCTCCCAACTTGTTTCCTAACCTGTTTTAAACCAGGTACACCTGAAGAAGGACATTCCAGAAGTTTCTATAAACTTGTGTTTGCAGCCTTTTTTCACTCCTTTAAAAAAGAACCTTAGCTGGGCGATGGTGGCGCACACCTTTAATCCCAGCACTCGGGAGGCAGAGGCAGGAGGATCTCTGTGAGTTCGAGACCAGCCTGGTCTACAGAGCTAGTTCCAGGACAGGCTCCAAAGCCACAGAGAAACCCTGTCTCGAAAAACCAAAAATAAAATAAAATAAAATAAAAAAAATAAAAAAGAACCTTAACAATTTCCTTTCAACTTTTAATGTGTCTATGCACATGAGTGTAATGCCAAAAGAGGCCAGTAAAGGGTGTGATAGCCCCCTGAACATGGAGTCAAAGGCACTTGTGAGCCACGAAAACTGAGCTCAGGTCTTCTATAAAAGCAGTATGGGCTCTTAACCAGCAACCTATTCTTCCAGGCCTTTTATAAAGTTCTTAAAGGCCAACTAAGCAACAGGTCTAAGTAGGTACACTTAGCAAGATTTATGATCTTATAAATGCTCTTCTTTATGCAGTCTTGGACAAGGTCAACGCCATCTATGCAGAGTTTTGTTTAATAGCTTTGAGACCTTCAAAGGGAGAAAGATAAAGATGATCTCACACATAAAGAGACAATTCTATTTTTAACTTGGTCGCAGAGAAGCCTTTTCCCTCCGTTGCTGCACCTGATTTAATGGATTCCACATTTGTAGCTCTGCCCGAGAATGTGTTTCTTGATTCATACTCATAGACTGTGGCCAGTTCACTGGGTGGAGGCTTAGACTTTGGGATTCACCCTGTGGATTTATCTTCATTTCAGTACCTACTGTGACCAAATATCCACAACAGGAGCGATGGTTAAAGTATGCAGTATCTTTGAAGAGTGGAGTGGTCTGAAGGGTGTTGACTTTGGTGCCCCAACATAAGGATCACTGCAAAGCTGTTTGTGCTGTATGTGTGCCCGTGTGCCCATGTGTGTGTGCGTGTGTGTGTGTGTGCACCATGTATGTATGTGCACGTGTGTGTATGCATGTGATAAAGTTATCCATCAATACTGTGGAAATGTGTGTATGAGTATATGTATGTATGTATATGCATGTGTGTATGTAAATGTGTGTACTAGATAAAGACATAACCATAAAAACTATAGAAATAACAAAACTTTATATGAAACCAAAAGCACGTGAGGGTATGGGGAGTGTTTTTTCATTTTTAAATTACTGTTTATTGTCCGCTATGTTCAGCAAGTCCGGTTTTATCCCATGCTTTTTCAGACTCAGGCCAGCTGGCCTTGGTGAATTCCCGAAAGAACATCC
>NC_022030.1:61328578-61379342 GCF_000317375.1 Microtus ochrogaster
GGGAGGAGGCGGAAATCCTCAATAAATAAATAAATTAAAAAAAAATAAATTACTGTTTATTTTTATCTTACTGTTATTGTCTTTTAGCTTTCCTTTGGGGTAATACCACAAGAATGAGGGGACAGATGTGGAGGGACTGAGAGATGTGCGGGATTGGGGTTCATGATGTGAATTTCCCAAAGAATTAATTTTTAAAACACAGATAAATCCTAATATCTTTCCATTCTACCTTCATCGCCCTGCTGACTGCCGTCTCTCCTCTACCCCGCTCCCCGTAGAAAGCCAGCAAAGTGCGTCCTCATGCAGCCTCCATCCCAGAGCGGTCTATGGGAGTCTCCTCGCATCCTGACTCTTGCACCACCCTCCACTTCTGTCTCTAATAATAAATCCGCAAGGCAGCAGCAGTCAGTTATTAATCTGTCCTTGGAGAGCATGCTCTACTTAAGCTAGAATTTTTCAATTCGTAATTCCTTCATCTGAAGATATTTTTTGAGAGTCAGGTACTTCCTGGTATGTGGCACTTGGGTTTGACGTGTTTGGGACACACTGGCCGTTCAGACAGGCAATTCACTATTCACTGTCTGTCTCACTACATAGACTGGCTGGAGTCACCATCCATCTCCAGGGAGGCTGTGGATCCTGCCCCCATCCATGTCTTCTAAGGTAGTTAAGAGGGAGAAGTAGCCTTTATTATCACAAGACTCACGTACTGGGAAATAGCTAATGCTTTGTACAGAGAACATTCCAGATATCTCCAGGGGAGCCTTAGAAAGTCTACGTTTAGGAGGCTCGGCTTGACCCATGAGCACCTTGACTTTCCTTGGCCCTATAAGTAACAATGCGGCCGGCAAACCAAGCAGCCTGGAAGGTTGTCAAGGCCCTTGGTGCCAGAGAGAAAACTGAACTTAAAGTCCACTTTTTAAAGCAAGTATTTCCCAGAAGCCCCTGCTCATGCTTGCCTCTGCAACCCAGCTGAATTTTCCCCAAAGAAGAAAAGTCAGTTGTTATAGGGAGGCAGTGTCTGCAGAAGGCTGCTCAATGAGCCCTCTTTCTTCTCACAGTCTGGTTTGCTTCTAGAATAACACAACTCCAGGGCACAGGATGGCAGGGGCCTTGGTGTGTGATCCTGTGAAGGATGAGGGGACCATCTATGACTTCGGGGCTATTGAAGAAATGGGACTGCTGTCTGCAAAATGCCTTTGGGTATGAGGTAGGCAGTGTTCATGCTGTGGAGGCTCCAGCATGAGGGAGTAGCATGGCTAACGTTTCAAAATCCCTGGGTCTGGGGTTATGCCTCCACCCCCTTGTTTTCCACATCACAGGACACTTGGCACATATACGAGAGGCCTTTCTCTGTGGCTGTAAATCTTGCACGCAGACAATCACTATTTTTCTAAAAATGCTACCAGACGGGTTTCACGGTAGAATGTTCTAGGCTTCATGAAGTAGAGCTCATAAATATGCAGTGTGTGTGTTCTGAGGAAGTGCTCAGCCTGTTCGCGGCAGCTAGAGCCTAGGTCAGCTCAAAGAAGAGGTGAGGGTGTGATAGGGCGAGAAAGAATGCTGGGTTCAGGCAGCCAGGAACAAAATTAGCAATGGCCTGGGACCAAAAGCTAATCATTTCATTAGTAACATGTGGGCTTGATTAGCATTTCTACTGGACGGCAATGCTTTGTGACTTATCACTCAGCTACAAGGGCTGACCCCACGCTGCTTCTATTAAATCAAATTTTTAAAAAATTCTCTTAGCACTTCAGATGGGCCTTAGATGGCCTTGTCAGATTGTCTGACAGCTTCAGGGTGGCATTGAAAGACCATGAAGTCATTTCCTGCCTCTTTTCTAAGCTCTAGCTATTGCTTCTGTGGTGTGTGTGTGTGTGTGTGTGTGTGTGTGTGTGTGTACAAGCTCAAATGTGTCTATGCATATATTTGGGTATGTGAATTTGTGTGTGCACATGTGCTATCTATGTATGTGTGTGTGCATATGTGTCTATGAATGTATATGCATGCATGTATGTTTATGTGTATATTTATGTACTATAAACATGTGTATGTATGTTTTTGTCTATGCATGTATATGCGTGTGTATGTATGTGAATGCATATATGCATATGTACATATGTATGGATGTGTGTATATGTGATTTTATAAATATGTGTGTATGTGTGTGTGTGTATATCTTTTTTTAGATGCTACCAATTTGGGCTTTAAAACAGGGTCTCTCATTGACCAAGAACTTGCAGACTCATTCAGGCTGGCTGGTCAAGGAGCACCAGAAATCCCCCTGTCTCTGGCTTCCCAGCACTGGGATTGCAGGTTGCACACGCTGTGGCTTGCTGTCATCACATGGGTCTTGGAGACTGAACTGAGGTCTCATATGTGTGGATTGTCAATGAGGTGGGATCCCTGCATGGTGAGAGTCTGCGTGCTGCTCAGCCTTCTTCCTTCAGCTCCATGCAAATGGAACAGTGTTGGTGGACCCCTGATTCAGCATCACTGGGGACTGTTGTCGAGAACACTTGCTCGGATCTATGATGCTTGCTGTCACTATGTGGCATTTGCAGGGCCTGCCCTATAGGGGATGTCAAAGCTATCACATGCCTTAGTTTACTCTTTATAAGAGATACCGCAGAATAGATGCCCTTATTTCACTTCCCTATACATCTTAAATAAGTCAGGGAATGGTAGGGCATTCTGCTTTTTATTTCATGATCTAATATACACAGTTCTTTTTGTGTGTTTTTTTTTAAATTGTGTGTTTTTAAATTTTTTTGAATTAATATTTATTTATTATTATTTTTATTGAGTTGTATATTTTTCTGCTCCCCTTCCTTCCTTCCTCCTCCCCTTCTACCCTCTCAGTCATCAGAGAATTGCAAATCAAAATAACTCTGAGATTCCATCTCACACCTGTCAGAATGGCCAGGATCAAACACACTGATGACAGCTTACATCGGGGAGGACGTGGGGGGTAAAAGGAACACTCCTTTGCTGGTGGGAGTGCAAATTGGTACAGCCGCTTTGGAAATCAGCATGGCGATTTCTCAGAAAATTAGGCTACACGGTGCTTTCTAAGGCGAGGAGGATGTGGACACAGCAGAAACAACTGAGACAAGCGCGCAGAGAGGAGGATGTCCCCGAGGAACACCTGCCCACAATGGGACCGGGAGTCCAGCTGCCCAGGCACCGGGTGCAAGGGCAGAGGCTTCCGCATCCACAATGGCCTTGCCAAAGAAAACCCAGTTAAAATGCAAATGGAGGGGCAGCCCAAGAGTGTAGGAGCCCCTCAAATCGCAGAGTCTAAAAGACATCCTTTCACAGCCCCTGTTCAAATTGCAAATGGCCTTCCTTTGTTCCTTGGGCCTGGGAGACAGTGGGAATTATTCCTGCCCTGAAACTGCCTTTCCTCTCCCCAGACACAGAAATCAACTCGGTTTTAAAGTGCAAGGCACACATTTTGTTCAATGGTCTTTGCCAGGATGAAGATCAGCAGAAAAAGCAAATTCCAGAGGTTTCTCTGCTTTCGCAGGCATCATCATTTGGGGCCCCCCGAAATGTTCTCAATCCGTTTTTTTTTTCCACGGAGGCCTGAGATTCCCACTCATTTCTTTATATCAGCTTTGTAAGCATAATAAACGTCCCAGAGTTCCCAAGAACTCGGATGTTTCCAGGAAATTCCCCAGTGACTCACAAGAGTGACGCCATATCTAATGGGCCATGCAAGTCTAAACACTGGTGGTTTCATGATTCTTTAGCACTTTTTTTTTTGCTATGAGGGTCTTAGAATTCTACCCAGGAGATAGGATGGCCATTGCCCACAACTTAATAATGAAACTCTAAGCCTCTTCTGTTTCTCCAAGGTGGAAGAACCCAGGGCGATTCATGCAATATAGTTTAGGGTAGGTTTGCTCACAGTGTCAAATAGAACAGAGCACTGACAGCAACCACAGCCAGGGACCAACGTTCTTAGGGGCTAGAATCACTTTAGAGGCCCTTGGGGACCCTGCACTGGTCCTGGGAACTTTCTGTGGCTTACCGCTGTCCAGAAGACCCACAAAAATCAGTGAAAAGTAGTCTTTGGCCTGGAAGGAAACACAAGCACAGGATACATTTCATTGCCAGGGAAGCAGGAAGCAAAATCTCAGGAGGCCTTATTCTCTACTGATGTCTTTTCCTTTGGAAATTGTGCAGGTAGGATTTTCAATATAAGGAATGTGTACATCCCTGACCTGAGGAAATCTATGACAGTTGAATACATAAGGCCCAGACACAGGCCTGTCCTCTGCCCAAAACTAGCTACAAATGCCAACAAGGAGAAGGAAAGAGAAGCACCTTTGGGGATATTTAAATGATGTATTTTGTTTTTAAATACATGTGTGTATGGGTACGTGTCCATGAGTGCAGGTCTTGTGGAGTCAGAAGACGGCTTTGGGTCCCCACAGCTGGAGTTGCAGCTGCTTCTAATTCTCTCCATGTTGGTCCTGGAAACCAAACTTGAGCCCTCTGCAAGGGCCATCTTTCCAGTCCTCTCCCTGAATCGGGGTTTTAGCTAGAGGTCATCGTGCATGTCATGTCGTCCCCCCCTCCCCCCCGCCAGGCAGGGAAGGCAGAGGCTTTCATTGCTTCCTATGCTCAAGGAGTGAGGAGGCTTTGGCCTGGCTCCCCCTCCTAGGGAAACACTGGGGCCACACTGGCTTTATTGCTCTTGCTCTGTCCTACAACCTCAGCCACTACCCCTTGTCACATGGGTCACAAGGGATGGGTGGTGTAGGAGGCTCTTCTGTCTATGTGTTGCTTTCATTGGTTGAATAAAGAAACTGTGTTGGCCTTTTCATAGGGCAGCACTTAGGTAGGTGGAGTAGACAGAACAGAATGCTGGAAAGAAGGGCAGAGTGGTGGATGGCATGGTTCTCCTGCCCGAGATGGAAGCTGGTTAGACTCATGCCGGTAAGCCACAGTCAAGTGGTGATGCACATTAATGGAGATGGGTTAAAATAATATGTGAGAGTTAGCCAATAAGAGGCTAGAGCATATAGGCCAAGCAGTAATTTAATTAATACAATTTCTGTGTGATTATTTCGGGTGTAAGCTAGCGGGACGGCCGGGACAAACAAGCCCCTCCAATCCTGCTCCCTACTACAGACAGGTTCCTTCCCAGACATCCACTGTGGCTGCAGCCAGCCAGCCCAGGTTCCGGGCCTCAGAGAGTTCTATGATATTCCCTTTTCAAACTGTTGCCATGAGATTCAGCCAGGACCCTGGACTGGCTGGGATGGGGAACCAACCTTGTGACTACCTGGTATCCTTTATCACCTGGTGGCTCAGGATCTCAGTCCACAGCAGAAACAGCCTGTTTTAATTTCCTTCAAATTCATCCGCCTCTGCCTCCTCTGGCTTACCCACCACACTGCAGAGAATTGAGCCCCATTCCGATCTCCCCCTCCATGCTCCTGGGCTTACACATAACCCACCCCCATCAAGAAAACAGCCTGTGATATCCAATCCATCTCCTGTGTGGTCCTGTGGCTCTCTGCCTTGTGCTCTGTGAAGCCAGAAGCCATGGCCAAAAAGGAGGGTCCAATTCTGGGACCCCCAACCTCTTATATACCTACCACCTAGTAGATGTTCTGGCCTGTTCCTAAGAATGCAAACAGGAAGGAAGCAGGGACCTTGATCCCAGGCCACAAGCCTTTCACCTATTCTCTATCCATAACAAAGAAAATGTGGTATCCTTCTATCTTCCCTTCCTGAAGCATTTGGCCTTATTTCCCAACGGCAATGAAAGAGGTGGCGAGATCACCTTTGGTAGATCCAAGGAAGCAGAAAGAGCAACCCATTCTCAGAATGGACCAAAACCACGCAAATTTGGGTTTCCTGTAAAAATATAGCATCAACCACAGCTATGCTGTGTGTGGCTAGAAGATCCCCAAGTCGGGCCACCTGGAGGCGCTGTGCCTGGTGGTCTGAGATGCCGCTCTTCTTTCTTGCCCACGTTTCTCTGCTCTGCATCTTGAGCCCACAGATGTGGTTTGGCCTCTGCTGCTGAGATCCATGGGAAACCTGGCCTGTGGGGGTAGGTCACAGCAACGGCATCTCCTTTCTTCAATAGTGCGATTCTTTCCATGCAAGCCTGCCCTTGTTCCTGTTTCTTAGCGGGTTATCTGATTCCTGGACCCAGATTTCAGCCTCTTCCTATCCTCCCAAGGGTGTTAACTGCCTTCTGGTGCTGTGGTCACTAAGGCTGCCTTGATGCCCTATGTCTGTCGGGCTTTTCCATTCACCTAACCTGAGACATCCTCTTAATTAACCGTGATCTTCCTCAGAACTTTGGAGAACTGTTGCTCCTCACTGGATCCTATCCAGATGCCCTAGCACTACATTTCGGGGGCCACTTTGTCCTGTAGTTCTGTTCTCTCGGCTGGGAAGTAGGAAAAAGCAGTTTCTTTTCTCATCCTTGTGACCAAAATGTCTGACGGAAGCAACGGTATGGAGGAAGGGTTGATTTTCGCTCCTTTTTCAGAGAGAGAAGACCACTGTGGTGCAGAAGGTGTGTGTGTGTGTGTGTGTGTGTGTGTGTGTGTGTGTGTGTGTACGTTTATGTGTGTGTTGGGGTGGGGGATCTCTATGCTTGCAGGAAGCTGTGGTAGAGGCTCCCCACAAAGCAGAAGATCAGGAGCCCAGAAAGTCAGGCCAGCAGAAAAGGCAAGTACCGTCTCAGTGCCACCTTCTGGGCACCAAGCGTTCAAACTCATGATCCTGTGGGGGGACATCCCACTTCCAAACCATTGCATAGGGTCACAACCAAGTCTGCCCTGGGGAATTTGGCATGGCTCTCATGAGATGATGTGTGGGACGTGTTACTTGGAGACCATTTAATTCATTTAAGTGAAATCACACAGTCAACAGGGCCTCTGGAGGGCCTGATGCCAGGCTGAAGAATGGTTGTAGGGCATCTCTAGACTCTAATGAATGGATTGGAACTCAGAGCAGAGGAGTGGGTCCCTTTAAGATTATTTTCCAACCCTTCTGGAAAGAGCCAGGGTTTTCCTTTTGCTCTTAGTCAATCTTGAATATATCTGTAACACTTGGAGCATCCAAGTCCAAGCAAGGCAGATACAGGGCATGGATATGCAGAGGTGGAATTCAACAACGTTGCTCTGTTTACACGGAATTTATTTTTATAGCCCAGTTCTACTGAGGGCAAACAGCACCAGTGTTCCATTTCAGGAGGTGATAAAAAGTCCCTTAAACAATGAATTCATTTAAGTGGGAAAATAAAAAAAGATTGACTTGGGAAAACATAGGAGTTACCCGCATGCACAGGCTGGGAGGTGCTCAGATGACCTCAGTTTGGGGGCTCTCTGCAGTTCTCTGGGTTTAGCCGTCCGAGTCTGTGCAAAGCACAACAAAGACGTGTCTGCCTTCAAGGAGAGCATGCTTCTCAGCCAAGTTCAACAGGAATAATGTGACAGAAGATAATTAAAGACCAAGTAATTTGTCACAGATGCAAATTCCATAAAAGTTCAAAGATGTGTGGGCCGGAGGGTGTTAGGGGAGGGGTGCGCCGCAGAATTCTTGGCGGCAGACACAGGTGCAGCAGAGGAAGGAGCGCATCCTGGGGTGGTGAGGTGGGGGAGAGGGCTGGTGTGGTCAAAAGGGGTTTGGGGTTCCTGGTTGGGTTAGTGAACTTTTAGGGTTAAGGAATTTACAGACAAATTAAAGGTAGGAAATGGGGATTCTGTATCACTGAGCATTGGATTCCCAGGGTACAGGGTCATTTTTGGCTGAGTGCCCAGTTGCCCATGGGCCGAACCCATGTCAGAGAAAGACAGAGCATCTACAGGCAGAGAGAAGCTGCATCCTTCAGTCAAGGCACAGCTCGGTGAGAAGCTTTTCCAGGGCCAGGGAGAAGGCTGGCCCTAAGAAGGAAAAGTGAGCTGCCTCGTGACCAACAAGAGGAATCAGAGGGCTGGTTTCTCTTGTAGTCTTCACAACCTGGGGAGGCAACAATGCTGCCCAAAACAGGCAGGATTGGGTTCCTTACAGAGTTCCGCGGTGTGGTATGTACCTGGTCAAACTAGAGTCTAGCTTCCCTTCTTTCTGCAGGAGTTCTCCGTGTTGCTGGTGGGAAGGGGTGTTTTGGACATGTTTGCAGCTGGAGGTAAGCTGAAAGTCCAAAGAGATGACTAGAAAGCACAGCTATGGACCCCAGCATGGGAAAGGGCCATGACAGGGCCGCCAGAATTAAGGCATCATACATACCAGCCAGGACATCCGAGCTCTCTCAATTGGAAGCTGGGGTAAAAGGTGTGTTCCCTGTAAACCACAAACATGTGGTATGTCTTTATGCAAACCTCTTCATTACTTAGTTTTGTGTTTCTGATTTTTAATTGACATGTAATTGTTCAGGCTTGTGAGACGTGGTGTGCCATTTTAACACACACATCAATGTAAAATGAACCGGTCAGGCGATTCACACTTTCATCTTGGCCAACATTTTTTTTTGTTACTTTCTAGTTAGAGCATTCACTTTTTTTTCTCAAGAAATTCCTTGGAAGAACATAACCAACTATTACAAAGTAGGGTCACCCTACAGTATATAGAACTCTTTATGCACTGGCCAACTTTCCCCCATCTCCACTCAGTCTCCCATAACCACTACTCTATCAGTACCTTCTAGAAGATCAGCAGTTTTAGATTCCACAAACACGTGAGGTTGTGCGGTGTTTTGTATTTGTTTTCGTGTCTTTATTTCACTTACTTTGACTATCTCCGAGGGAGGGTTCATTCTTTTTTAGGGTGGAATAGTATGCAACCATGAATATATGTCACCCTTTCTTTATCCTCTCTTATCTTGGTTATTAAGAAAACTAGAAGAGGATGCCCTCTTCCTTCTTGCTGCCATCGAGTGTGTCAGGGCATCCATGTTCATTAGTGGTAGTAATCCAATCCCCCCTTTCTTTAGCAGCTGAGCACACACGCGATTCACTCCCATTGTGCAGCATGAATGAATAGACAATGGCTATGGAAGAAATTCCCTTCTGCCCTAGGGGTCGAAGAGGAGACGAATTCTAGGGCTTAGAAAACCCACACTGGTGTCCACTATAAACTACAACTCAGTCTCCTCTGGGAGAAGCAGAGCAGACTGAGCTATGTCACAGAGAACAGTTTTGAACAGGGGATAGTTGTTCTGAGGAGAAAGTCCCCTCTGCCGAGTCTTTGGGTATCTCATTCAGGAACGGCTTTCCCCAGACACTGGCACAGTTCCACAGGACTCAGTATTCCCAGGTACACGCTTTAAAATCAGTGCCCTTCCTTGTCAGATGGCTTCTCCACCTGAAGAAAATTCCTCCAGACTCATCTCTCACAGTTGAAATTATTTAGAGAGAAGAAGTATGAGCCATCTTGATTTTGGGCTCAACAAAGCTGTCTATAACAGATGGCTTTGTCAGACTTTGCCACAATACAGGGGAGACAGAGTTAAACTTGCGACTGGCTTTGCTCCTTGCTAGCTTTCCCAGAACAGCCCATAATCTGGATATAGGATACATGTTGCAGAGGCGGGTAACAAACCCCAGTTGAAAAGGGCTGGAAGAGGTTCTAAATTTTTCTCATATTTCTTATTTTCTATGGTCTCATCTTTGGGACTTTTACATAATACTGGGAATCTCAGACCTCACCCAAGTTCACCCACAGGCCAAGGCAGAGTTGCACTGTGGGCTGAGGTCACTGGGGTCAAGATGAACTATGTCTGCCACCTAGAGAAGGCTCTCACCTTGACTTGCTGCCCTTCCCATTCCTCAGGGGTCATGGTACCATCTGTCTGGAGTCAATGTGCCAGGTGATATGGCATATATGTGTTAAGACTTGTGAGAGGATGGCCTTAGAGCCATTGAACATAGGAGGGTAACAGGATGCCAGCAGGGAAAAGAGGCATCCTTGGTAATGATGCTGAGATTATTGGTGTCACTTTGAGCAGACAGGACCTGAATTACTCTCAGCATCAACATTAACTATCACTGTGTCTGTATATCACCATGCTAGCCCATATTACCATCATAGTCACCATCACCAACATCATCACAGTCACTTACTGTCATCATCATAGTTAGCAGTTGCCAACAGTCACCAACAATACCATCATCATCATAGTTATTATCATCTCTACCATAGTTATCATCATCAACACCATAGTTATCATCACCATGGTTATTATCATCATCATCACCATAATTATCATCACCATCATCACCATAGTCACCATCACCATAGCTATCATCATCATTACCATAGTTATCATCACCATGGTTATCATCACCATGGTTATTATCATCATAATCACCATAGTTATCATCACCATCATCACCATAGTCACCATCGCCGTGGCTATCATCATCACTACCATAGTTATCATCACCATGGTTATCATCATTATCACCACAGGTATCATCACCATAGTTACTGCCATCATGGTCACCATCATCATCATCATCATCATCATAGTTATTATCATCACTACCTAGTTGTTATCATCATCATGATAGTTATCATCACCATTACCATAGTTATCATCTTTATCACCTAGTTATCATCACCATAGTTACTGCCATCACAGTCACCATAGCCATCATCACCTACATAGTCATCATCATCATCATCATGATTATTATAATCTTTACCATCGTTATCATCTTCATAACCATAGTTATCATATTCATCACCATAGTTATCATCATCATAGTCACTGTCTCATCGTTGCCATCATCACCATCACAGTCATTGCCATCATAGTCACCATCATCACCATTACCATAGTTACCATCATTATCACCAAGTTATCATCATGACTACTGTCATAGTCATTGCCATCACAGTCACCATTGCCATCATCAGCGTCACACAGTCAGTATCACCATCACAGTCATGATCAACATCACTATCACCATCATCATCGTAGTCCTTAACATCATCGTCACTATCATCATCACCACCATCACCATCAGCATCATAGTCATCATTACCAACATCGCACCATCACTATTGCTGTCACTATCACAATCACAATCCTTATGATCACTGCTATCATCATCATCATGGTCACCACACCGTCATTATCATCATCACCATCATAACCCTCACCGGCTTGTCATCATCACCATCATGGTTATCTTCTTCATCACCTTCACCATCATCCTCACCACACTACCACAATCACCATCATCCCTGAAAACAGAAATAAAAAGGAAGGCCATGACTGCTTCTAGGTATGGTGGAGAAGATTCACTGCAGATAAAAGGTAGAGTGTAGTCAAAGACAGAGGCACCTGGGAGAGTCCAGAGTAGACATGACCCTGAGCTGGGCCATGTGAGGAGAGGGGGGTGAGAAGAGGGTAGAGCCAGAGCAAGAGGGTCTGAGGGTAAAGATGTAAAGACCAGGTAACCAAAATAATTGGTTCTATAAGGAAGGGCAGACCCTGAGCTGGAGAATTCAGGTACCATACCTGGTAACAGGTAGGGACTGAGGGATGCTGGGAGAACCTGGCCGCCATGTCTGCTTTGATATATTAAAAAGGCACCTCAGCCTTTTGTCTAGGGATTGAGACCTAACAATCACTGCCATCTTTATCATAATCATTATCACTACTTTTTCTGGGAGTCTTGAGTAAGCTCCTTTGATACATCCATCTTACTCTCCCTCTTAAAGGGGCTCTTGTGAAAACTACAGCAACTGCAAATCAGGGGAAACAGCACCCAGGCTCCCAGCCACCCACTGCAAGTCCCAGAGAGAACATGCTAGGTCCCGAAGCAGGGTTTTCACAGTGGTGAGTGTGTGAACTCAGGGTGTTTAATGTATGCCCCACCCCTGGGATCAGAATCTTCTCACCATGAACACTGTTCAACCTGTAGAACAAATTTCGAAAAGTAGAACTTTGGAACCAAAATATGTCCAGGTTGAAATGTCCAGGTAGGAATACCAATTGTCAAATCGCCTCTTAAAACTGACCAACAAACCCTCCTCTTTCCTGTGAGGTTCTAGTTCCCTGCATTTGGTGAACACTCGTGTGTCTTCCTTTAGCCTTTCCCTGACAAATACGAGGAGTGCTATGTCATCGCTCACTTCATGTTGCTTTGTATCAAATATATCTGGGGAGTATCTCCCCCCTCCCCAGGCAAAGCCCTGTAAAGAGGGGTGTGGTTAACAATAGGCATCTTGGAGAAACTACATTTTCACTAAGCTGCACAGGTTGGATCTTGGGCTGTATTCCAGGCTGGACATTAGCCTTGTGACCCAACTTGGGTGTCAGTTACAAGCTCTGAAACACAACCTGCCCACTACCATGTGTCCTTCAGTGGCCTGAGCAAAGTCACTTATTCTGGCCTGAAACTGGGCGGAAAATGGCAGCATCTGCCAACTGATCAATTCAACAGAGAGTTTTTAGATGCCTCTTGTATTCTAGGTGTTCTTCTTGGGACTTTCTGCTCTAGGGGATAGGGAAGGATCTCAGGGAGGTAAATAGATAAGGGAGGAGGCACCAGTACATGGCTGTTTTAGGTGCTGGGGCAAGGGGCTCATGGGATGGCTCAGTTGTTAAGGAAATCTCCTGCTCCTCTGGGTGATCAGAGTCCAGTTCCCAGTATCTAGTGAGGATCTGAGACCTCAGACCTCTATGGGAGTCTGCACCTGGGTACACATATCCAAATACAGACATATGCACATACACATAATTATAATGATAAAATCATTAAATCTTTAAGTGAAATTCTTCGGTTAGTGTTCTGTCTGCCGAGTCAGGTAGCCCGTACATTTCCTAAGCTGACAACTGAGTCAACAAGCCTATATAGGACCAGCTTTGCTCAGGGATGAAAATGACCAAATCTAGTCACTTAGCTAAGACTTCTGGCAGGTTTGCAGGGCAGCGATGAGGAGGACATGGAAACGCACGGACTTTTGAATGTCCCCAGGGTCTCAGCTCCTACTCTGCTCTTCCCCATGACCCTGTGGGGTCAGGACTGACACTGTCTCCACTTGGCCTCTAGGGGCTGTGCCTTGCCCGGATCACAGCCCCGGAAAATCTCCCAGCTGGTCCTAGTCCGGGGGCCCCACGAGGCCCACACTCATGTTCTGACCTTCACACCCGCCCATTTCCAATGGTGTGAAGAATGGAAAGAAAAAGGGGGCATTGTGCAGAGAGACGGGGAGATGAAGCAGCCATGTGGTCGATTGCACAAACTGAATCCGATTTTCAAGACTGTCTATGTAACCCCAAGCCACCAGTCAATTTATGTGTTTTAAGCAGCTGGTGGTGGCCTGGGAAAATAGTCGCTAAAGTTCCTGTCTGGTGCCGAGAGCTCCAAGCCACCCACGCTTAGAGATTTCTTCGGTTGGTTGATCCTGAGCAGATGCTAGAGTGAGGGGACTCTAGGTTAAAGCACCTGGGTGGACCATGTCGTCTGTGTAGAACAAAGACATAAGATCTGTTTATCCCAGGTCTGCCTGTGGTTATAGAGACAAGTACTTTAAAAAAAGGCAAGTCAGACTCACACTGCCAAAATGACATGGTTTATGTGGAAAATGTTGAAGCCAGTGTATTGAAAAAGCACATCATTTTAAACACTGAACAGAAAGTTCTCGCTCTCCTCAAACCCCTGAGACTGATGCTATGTGGATTTTCCTCTGCCCGTGCTGGCATTGGCATTGGCACCTGCTTATGTCTTAAACACCAATTGTATTGAGGTTTTTGTGCTCGCCCTAATAAGGTTACTGCGGAGATCACACACCCTTCCTTGGGGCCCTAGAGAGACCTCCAGGGCCATCCAAAGTCACTGACGACAGACACCAAACTGAACCTCTCACACCCACCTCTCAAAATCTTCTTCAGAAGAGGGAGGGAATGGATGGAGAAAGGGGAAGAAAGACAGAGAGAAGGAAAGAGATGGGAGGCAAAAGGGAGTGGAAGAGGACACAGAGACCAGGTGAGCACTTAAAATCAAGGGGTGCCCATCTCCAGAATGGATAACAGCACCAGGTTCTATCAAGAGGACCTCGACGCTTCCGTATGTCCAGTATAGAGCTGTGTGGTACATGTCTGTCTTCCAGCACTTCACTCACGAGGAATCCTCAAATCCAGGCCACTGAAGGACCATGGAAGGATCAGTTTGGGTACAGGGAAAACAAGACTCATTTATGATATGTTCCCACATTCAACGAAATAATTCCTGTGGCTTTTCTTTTAAGAGAAATCAGGTGGCTCACAGACACCATGTCCATGGGGTGGACTCTGAGATGGAAGGAACCCTAGGTCTAATAATGGACTTCGGTCCTTTGTAACCCCAGCAGAAGGACATCTGGGGGTATTCTGAGTAAGGGGATGCTCAGCCAACCTGGGAAGCGCGGTAAGCTTCTGCCCTGCCCTTTCAGTCCCTGTCCCCTTGAGAGCAGCGTTCCCAGTGACTTGAAGGAACTTGAACTCTGAACCTTCTACCGAGGGATGGAGATGATTCAGGATGCAGCTTGTGCAACTTATTTTAAAAAGATACTTTAACGTAAGTGATGAACATACTAACCGAAGCTTTGTTTAACAAACTAGATAAACATATAGGAAAAGGACCAGAGGAAATAACACACACTGAAATAACTCATATTCATAACGATTTTGTAAACTTATATTCAGTGTCTGCCAGAACTGAGCAAACCATTGGGGGATCCAAGCTGGGGGCTTATGACCCATGAGGTGGCTGATTTAATCCACAGATAGTCGGGCTCCCCTGTTGTTATGCATCCAAGAAAGGGGAGTCCAGGCTTCTGGGAGGCTCCATGTCTTGTCTGGCAGGTGTCTGAGGCCCCCGGGGTCTCAGAATCTCCATCTTCCAGGGGGCTGGAGGTGCAGGCCTGTGCTTAGAGGGTGAAGGGAGCTGTGGCTCTGACGACTGCCCTGTTGGGTCTTCACACAATTCCTTTTCCTTTCTCATCTCCATCCTGTGATGCAGAGCTTCTTGAAAATTCTGTGTAATAACGAATGCTGCTCCAGGTTCCTTTAGACCAAGTCTCTTCCACCTGCCCGCTGTCATCACAGAGTGTGTTGATGCCTCTTGTCTACTGAAATGTCATGGTCTTCCAACGTTCTGTTTGTCTGTTTTTATAAGAGCTTCTCTTGTTCCTTTCCTGAAATGTCGGTACGGTTTGGATAGGAGACGAGCGAGTGGTTGAGACGCACACCGTGCTTGACAGGTGGTGGAGGAAGAGCAGAGACAGTCACGGAGAGGGTGGACACAGAGGAGAGCCTCCATGTCTAAGGAAGGCGGCTTCGAGTCTTTGGAACTTTGAGGCCCCCATGCCCTCTAAATCTAAGCCCACAGGTTACTCCCTAAATCAGACAGTAGGACTGGGCTAGGCTGGAGTTACCAACAGTCCCTATACCTCAGAGGCTCACGCAGTAGAGATTTGCTTCTCATTCCCGTTCATGTCCCCTGTGGTCAGAATTGGACCTGTCTGCATTTCATCTCTCAGGATCTGGGCCCAGGTCACATATATCTTGATCATCGCTCACAGCTCACTAGCTCATCCCAGATCAGGTGGGAGAAGGGAGATGTGGCTGTACGGAGTCTGCGAGGGAGCTTCCCTGAACAGCTCTTAAAAGCACCTTACCCGTGATGTCCTGAGGCGGAGCTAGCACCTAGAAGAGGTCTTTCTCTCGGTTCCCACTCACCATGATCACACGTGGAACTCTAGTCCCCGTAGACACACCCTCCCCACCGGTGGGTCCCGAGACTAAATTAGGTCTCTAGCCAAACGCCTAGCAGAGGTCAGAAGAGAGCAGATTCTGAAATGTGTTGAAAGGATTAATTTTTAACCTACGGAAACATGCTTCATCGGGCCAGTCATTTGACAATAGATGACCTCCTCCCTCGCATTTTCTAGAGAAATGAAGAACCCTCCTGTAATTTAGTCCTGAGAATCTAACACGATAGACTGGAGTGGCACAGGTGCCCAGTCAAGTCGGGAATTTGCCAGCTGCCGGCTGGTAAGTACGTACTCATGAGCCGAGAAAGATTCTGAGGTCTTCGTGCAGGGATGACTCTCTTTCTATAAACACTCTGGGTATTAGCCTTGGGTGTTTGTACAGGCACCTGTGCACAACAAATTCTGTATTTGTAAAAACCCTCTGCTCTTTGCTAACAATAAATTCCAAAGCTGCACACTCCTTAAAAGTCACAAGAATGTCCTGGAAGGCTAAGCCCTCTGCCCCTCCTCATCTCCTCTGTTGTTTTCATAGGCAGAGGCAGCGGCTAGGAGTGATGCATGGATCCTATTAACAGTGGTCAATTTCAGGCCAGGAAACCACCCCCCCATTCCTTCATCTCACTTCCACAATCCCCTTATCAAATTAGTGCCTTTATTTTCATAGCAGAAATGGTGCTACTCCCTAGTAGTTCATGTGTGGTTCATGTCCAGCTGGGATTGCAGTTCTCACACACATATGCACACACACACACACACACACACACACACACACACACACACACACCTCTATATACCTTACAATCACATTTCCTTTTCCTTTCTTTTATATTTTTGTTCAATAAGAATAATGGATTCTGGAAATGAATTCTCTTATCTCTGGCATTTAGCATCTGAGTCAATAGAAGTAGCATGTGCCAAAGGAAATCATTCCACCAGGCTCAGTCATGTGATGTCACCAGGCCCAGTCATGTGATCTCAGGTGGGTACTAGCAGCTTACATTTCCAGAGATGGGCAGGGCTCCCCCAAACTAGTTAGACATCTGCAGACCTCTTTCTTCCTGCATTCAATCTTGACCTGGTACAGTTCCCCGGATAAAGCAGATTTCTGCCAAGAGTGATGACCTGAGTTCAGTCCACAAGAAGTAGAGAATCTACTCCTGCGAGGTGTTCTACACACAGAGAGAGACACATGCACATACATACATACAGGTAGGCACACACACACAGAGTGAGAAAGATGTGTGTGCTTGCATGCACATCCACACAGTCACGTGCACACACACACACCAGACACTTGCGCGCACACACACACACACACACACACACACACACACACACACAACATGTTCATACACAGAGACATGTGCACAGACACACGTGCACATATACACATTTCTTGGCACAAATAAATATGTGAAAACAGAATTAAATCATTGTCAAACTAGTGTAGGTGCATTGCAGAAAGAAGGGAAAATACAGGAACTGTTAAGTATCAGAACCATTAGCTGACTTCACATTTTCTGTTCGTTAGAGCTCCTCTCAAACTGTGGATGAGCGCACAGAACATATTCACATGCACACCAAATGATCTGGGCCGCTGAGCCGCACCGAAATTCACTTTTCCAGCCTAACCACAAATCCCAAACATTTTCCATCAGAATTAACTTAGTTCAGCATCCGCTACACGCCGCGGGGTTCTGCCGTTTCAGTACATTTCTGTCTTTAAGCACACAGAGACCTTCTGAATTCTACTTTTCTGACTGGCGTACAACCCTCCTCCTTTGGTGTAAATCCTACTGAGCAGTTCCATGGGGCCAAGTGACTTTAGATTTATGACTCTGTGGGCCTCCAGGTCATCTGCACTTCTTGCTGCAGGAGGGTGGAGCACACCAATGAGGAGTCTTGCCATGTTAATCACATGTTTGACTTATTGGCTCACATTTCTCGGCACTGTGATTTGCATGTATTGCTTTTTAGTAAAGCGAGGCTTCTTAATAATGATGGTTTTTGATCACAAAGGCAATATCTGTCAAGTATGACATGTATAAATATTAGCATCTTGGATGTAGGGGGAGGTGACACAATCATCGTTTTAGTTTGCTTTTTGTTGCTGTAACAAAACACTGTCAAAAACTAAATTGGGGAGGAAAGTGGCTTACAGCTTACAGTATGCTGTGAAGGAAAGCCCAGGCAGGAATCTGCAGGCAGGAATCTGCAGGCAGGAGCCCGGAGGCAGGAGCCCAGAGGCAGGAACATGCAGGCAGGAACCTGGAGGTAGGAACCCGAGGCAGAAGCCTGGATGCTGGAACCTGGAGGCAGGAACTGAAGCAGTAGCCCAGCTGCCTACTGATGGAACTACTCACAGTGGGTTGGACCCTCTCATGTCAATCATCTATTGCTTAACAGACACAGCTATAGGCCAATCCACAATTCTTCAGCTGATATTTCTTCTTCCCAGGTCACTCCTGTTATTGTCAAGTTGACACCTAAAACTAAATATGGCAGTCAGTAAAGTACTAGTCATGCAAGGATGAGAACTTATGTTAGATTCCTAGAACCCACATACAAAGCTTGGAATGGTGTTGTGTGCTTGTAATCCCATTGCCGCCCGATAGGTCCCTAGAATTTGACGGCGAGCCAGCCTAACCCAAAAAACTAGTCCCAGGTCTCAGTGAGACATGCTGTCTCAAAAAGGAAGGTAAGGCTGGAGGAATAACATTCAAAGTTGACCTTTGACCACACACAGGAACATATGTGAATGTGCACAGACACACACACATACACACATTTTACAAAGCAGAATATTCAACATTCAGCTTCACTGACCTAAACGAATAGAAGTCTACTATCACAAGGTGCTAGGGATTGCTCCACAGTTCATTGTTGACTATGGTGTGGAACTTACGTGCGTCTTAGTTGCATTTCTGTAGTAGTAAGAAAAAAAATCTGTCAAAAGCAGTTTGCAGGAGGAAGGGCTTACTTTGACTCACAGTTCCAGAGGGACGTGGTCCATCATGGAAGGAGAGCATGGTGACAGGCAAGGAAGGCATGAGCGGAAGTAGGAGGTGGGTTGGTCATACTGCATCCAGAGTCACAAAGCAGAGAGTGGACAGGAAGGAGGGCTGGAGTATGAAAGCAGAAGACCCACCCTCCCTTGACTCCCTTCCTCCGGCAAGGTTCCACATCCTAAAGATCTTCCAGCCTTCTCCAACAGTCAGCTGGGAACAGAGTGTTCAAACACATGAGCTTATGGAGGGAAATTTTACATCCAAAGCCCAACAAATGGGTTTATTCAATCCACTTTGAGACAGATTTCTCCCGGGAATGAATCTGGTTCCAGTTGCCAGCATTGTAGTCTAAGCCATTCAATGGCATTTCCTAATTTTCCTCAGGTATTGGTTTTCAGTGATCTGACTCTTATACTTGGACATTTCTGCCCCCTCCCCCCACTCCCTTCCCGTGGACAGGCTAGTGCTAAGACCTTTGGAGCCCTGTGTGTGGCAGTCTATGGCAGAAGTGTGCACAATCACTTCACATATGCGTATCTCACTGTTTTCTAATACTCCTTTGACAAATGCTGCTGCTAGACATGGCTAACCCGGTGAGGCTTTCTGTAGAGCATACCTCATGCCAGGGAAATGCAGCGGTGCAGGAAGTGCCCGCACTAACGTCACAGAAGAGGCCACGTGACTCTGGAAACACGCATGCTGGGGGGAAGGATCACCTATCTGCACAGCTTCAAAGACTTGACTGCTGTTCTGCTCTTCCTTCTACACATCTTGAACTTTTATATCTCACGTGTCTCTGTGAACTTGTTGCAGTGTACCATGGGAAAGGTGTTGGGAGTGTATTTGACTTTGTTTCTCTGATAAGATTGTTAAGGCTCCGTACCAAAGTCAAATCATCTCTTTGTGCCGCTGTGCTGACATCCAGTTTGCTCTGGGAGCCTCTGGTGGGACGCATGCAGATGAGGCTGCAGCAGAGGCCTCTCTAGGATGGCTGCGATGTCTCTGCTCATCTCTGTGCGAGTGCCATCCTGTTCTAATTAGTACGATGTCATAAAACTGGGATCCATAGTCAGTCCCCTCCCGCTTTCTTCAGACCATGTCCCTACTCTTCTTGGCCCTTTATTCTTCCATATGGATTTTATGATAAAAGCTAATAAGATTCACTTAATACCGTATGGGGTTTTGACTGGAATTTCATGGACTTCGTAAGTCAACCTCAGGCAGTTTGATATCTCTATAAGGCCGTCCCACTTGTAAGCCCATACTGCATTTCCATTTGTTTAGTTGTTATTTTTTTTTAAAAAAAATCCTGTTAGAATTTCTCAGTAAAAGTCCTTGTCATGTTTTGTGAGATTTATTCACAGATCCTTGCAAGCTTTGCTGTATTATTGGCAGGAATTTTACAAGTGAGTTTCTAAAACTTGATTGTACAGGCTCCAAAACCACAGAGAAACCCTGTCTCGAAAAAAAAAAAAAAACCTAAAACTTGATTGTTGCTGGGAAATCATCATAATGGTGTTTTGAAGTCTTTTCTTCTTATGACTTATTTTTTTATTTGAGTTTTGGGTGGGAACGAGGAGGAAGTGTCCTTGCCTTGGAGTTTCTGGGTTCTGCTGCAGAAGCAATGAACCCATATGACTTTCTGCCTTTTATTCAAAGAAGCTCATCTCATATTCTGCTATGCAAATGCAATGTTTCTGGATGACCTATTATTAAACAAGTTAAGAATGTTGTTGGGGAGGGGAGTCTGGGGGCAGTTGGTGGGGGGGTGAATATGATTGAAACTAATTATATGAAACTCTCAAAGAATGAGTAAAAAAGATCGTTGTTTTTCTCACCATTTTCTCTGTTGTTTTACATCACACATGAACTTGACCTCTCCTGAGATAATCCTATGACCCCTTCGTGAATGTGGGGACACAGAGTTTTTCCTGCACAGAGTCGTTCCTGCAACTTTCTTCCTGCTTGGGACAACAGTTGGCTTTGTTTGCTTCATTTTACATGTTTATTTTTCTTTCTTCATCTTATGATCGTTTAAGAACTTTATAATTTGTCATTATTTCCCTGTTGATTTATTTTATAGCTTTTGATAACACAGGTAGGAGTCATTGTGTTTCTTTTCTTTTTCTTTTTAATCCCAGAAACAAAATTTTGAGAATAAAGTCTGCCTTGTGCCAAAGACAAAGAGATGCTAGGCAGCCGCTTCATAGTAAGCTCCAGCTTTTGTCTTCCCGCGTTATAGATTTAAAACTCTTAGAACAATTTTTTTTCTTGTAAAAAGTTGGCTTTCACAGTATCCGTTAGGCGTGGCCACGCCGTCGCTTACCTTTACTGCTAGCTTCCAATACAGGAGGGCAAGAACTGAGAGACCCAGCACATGCCAGTTGTTCTCAGTGTTTGCTTGCAGAGCCTGCCCAGCTCTGAATGTCTGTCAGAGGAAGGAGGCTGTAGAGGTCAAGTGCTGGCTGAAGCTGAGCTCAGAGCCTTTGGTCCCTCCAGCAGTGAAGAGAACATGGCGGGCAGCACATCTGGAAGCCAAGCAGTCCACAGCAGACCGCATCTGATGGCAACCTCAGCTACTAACCTAGACGCAGGGTCACCAACCACCAGGGTCAGCAGCCACCTCATCCTGCACACCCCTAGCACCCGCTGCCTGCCTTAGCAATATGTCTGTGCTCAGGGTGCCCCCTCTTTTTGAATGTCTCTTACTGTACCTCCAACCCAGGCAATGAGGTAGGATGTCCCCAGGCTCTTTGATAAAATTGCTCCTTGATTTTAGGTCCCCAGAAGAGCTCAGTCTCCTACAACAGGGTACCTTTCTAGATGATGCCTGGCTAAATACCACCAGGATACGACGAATTGCAAAACGAATATTGTGTTTCTCCAACGTTGACCTCCAAGCAGAACGCGTCACACCAGCCCCTGGCTGGATTTAGGGTTCATGAGAATGCGGTTTGTTTTGAGGACGGGACTTTGAGTCTGTTTTCACCAGGCTGCATGGCTCACCTCCGGAGAAGACATCGGCTGACGCTACTTTCACAGCCTTCTGCTTCTGTGTGCGTTTCAGCTGTCCCACAAATGCTCATTGTGTCTTCAAAAAAAGCATCTGGGGCTGGAGATGTAGCTTAGTTGCTAGTTCATCTGCCTGGCATTGCATGAAGTCCTGGGTTCCTTTCCACATAAACCAGGCTGGTGGCACAACCGTGCACACTCAACAGACAGAGCCTGCTGCCTGGACCCTTCTCATTCACGGGGGCACATGGAGCTAGCTTCTAATCTGTCACTTTACCCCAGAAATTCCCATTGCATTTTTGAGGACTTTGATGAACTTACAGGTGAAAAATAACTTAACTGGGCTCAAAAATGAGGCCTTTTGGGTTCTCGGAAAATATCACAGGTTCTCTTTTGTAACGAGTATTGTTGGACTAACACTCACACGCTCCCCTGTGTGACCTCCCTCTTCCCTTAGGCCCCCTGTGCGTGTGTGTTTGTTGGGTGCACATGTCCTTCAAATTACAGAAGCCATCAAGACACATTTCCACAAGACAGACAAGAAGATAGCAAGGAGGAAAACCTCCCAAGTAAACTCTCGAGACCGTGCCTGGCTGGCTTGCGAATTTGAATAAAGCACAGGAGTCAGAGAATGGGACAGACACCAACACACTCCAGAGAGCTAACAATATAATTAAAGAATGTCTGCAAATAGAAGTACTGTGGAATCTGCGTGTGAGACCAATGCCTGCATTCAGGAGAAGATTCAGTGAGGGCACAGCCTGATGAAGCCATTGAATTGCAAGAGTAAAAAGAATAAGGATAATAATAGTCACATTGCATAGCCTTTAGTCAGTAGTGCGTGTGTGTGTGTGTGTGTGTGTGTGTGTGTGTGTGTGTATGTCCCTGTGGTTTTATGAACTCCATATAATGATAAGGAACCACATAGAAAATGTATATGTACCCCAAGCCAAGAGTTGCTATCAAGTGTGGTGACCATGAAAGTTTCCTCTTCCCTGTCCCAGTATTCTCATGGTAAGGGCCACCAGAACTCTCCAGGCCAAGGAAAAGTGGCCCCCAATTCAGTCCTTTCCATGCAACCCACCCGCAGCCTTAATAAACACAGAGGCACTGGGATCCCCGGCAGCTCCCCAGCCACGGCTGCGAATGGCAGCTAAGCAGACAATGAATCTAAATAAGCAATTCAAGCCCTGGAATATTTACTATTGGCAAACAGAGTAAATGAATGTGGAGCCAGGACAGAGAGGTTCTGGCAACGAGCGCTACAAGTCTGTTGAGTCCAATCATAAACAGCACAAAACTTTCAGAGGAGCAAGCGATGTCAGGGTCACTCAAGCCTGACACACAGGTGAACCGGGTGAGGGACTCTGAGTTCAGGCAGTAAGAGCAGGAGGTTACCAGGGACTGGGAGAAGTCGAAACAGCAATTAGTGCTTATTATTGTTATTTCTTCATTAATTTTCTACAAGTCTTTCCGAAATCATTTTTTTTCCTTGTGAAGAAGGAACAAAAAAAAAACTAGCCTAAGAATCATCTGTTTTCTATAAATTAATGCATCTTTGATTAATGCCATTTATAATATAATATAAATTTTAAATGTTTTTGTAAGCACATATTAATTATACATTGTAAAGACTTTCATTACGACATGTTCACGCATGTACATAAAGCATATGCTGATCCAATCTATAAAGCCATTTCCCCCCGCCTGGCAGTACATTGATCTGTTCTAGTGCTTTTGGAATTTTGCACTATCAATCTCTCTTCCTTTTTGCTTTTGTTTGGGTCATGTATACAAAGATATTTGTCTCTTCGTTTTCAAAACACTGAAGCCATTTCCCCCCTCCCCCCCAAAGCTCAGAAAAAGTCCCCCTCACAGCCCCCTCCTCCTTGCAAACATTTAATCCTTGTCATCAAATGCTTATCCATCCTCCCCCACGTCCCCAGCTGCTCTCTCTGCACAATGGCATCCCCGCTGGATGAGGCCCTCTGGCTTTGCAACTGGCTTTCCCAGTCCTTGCCCTCTCTGGGAACGTCTGCCTCGCTGCCCAGAGCCTAAGGAGGTCCCGCAGGCAGAGCAGCCTCTTTCTGGCTCGTGTGTGCAGCTCGCTGATCCTGTCTGTGCACGTTCCGGTGCGAAGTGATCTTTCTGGAACCGCTCAGCATTGTGGTATCTGGGAAGCTTCACCCTCATTAGGCTTATTTTCCATAATCCTCCTGATTGTCCTCGGACACTTACTTTCCCACATGTGATTTAGCACCACGCCGAGAAATTCCAGAGGATCACATTGCTGCCTTACTTAATCCTTCATGGAATAGATAGCCCAATCTAGGGTAATTTATTTCTTCGCACAGCCGGGTCTCCCCTTCCAAGAATAAGATATGTTATCTCATTTACTCACAGAAAACGTCCCCCAGTAGCTCCTCTCAGCAGAATAAAACACTCGCCTCACACGGACCCCGCCATTGCTTTATCAGATTTATCACTCGCTCTTCAGGAGTTATTGTTACTGCTCTTCAGAGTCTCCTTCTGTGTTATTCTGCAATTGCTCATTTTTTCAAATAAAAGAAAATGGTTGAGTTTTTGCATATTTAGACCATACAACTCTCGGAGATCAATCAGTTGTAATATTTTTAGGAGATTATTTTGTACTTTTAGATAGACAGTTCTCCCCTCTTCTTATCGAACTGCATTGACACACTCACAACTATACATTTGGGACTACACATGTGTACACATGCACAGCCACTTACATCCACACTCACGTAAATTCACACACACACACAGTCACATGGCCACATATATACCTGGACACACAATCACATACACACATACGCTCGCTTAGACACTCACACATATACACACACTCACTCACACACTATAAAACTGGCATCATATTTAAATTCTTTGCACCTCTTTGGACTAAAGTTTAAAACTCGGGTGAGTTAACACAGATACCTATAGGAGTGAAAGATCATCAATAAGAGGCATGGGCTGCATGCTAACTTTGGGGGACACTTTCTGAGGAAGGCTGAGCCTGGGGGCAATGCTCTGGGTGTCTCATCACAGGGAGGTCACTCTAGACACCCTAGAGCCTCATTCACCCCCGGTCAGGCACCCACACTGCAGCGTGTTCTGCTCAGAGACAGGCTCCACTCTCACCCTGCCTTCTGTCAGTGCAGGCCAGACTCTGAGTCTCCCACGCTAATAGTCAGGGAGCCTGATAAATGGAGCTCCACCCTGCATCTGGCTTGTGTAGCCGCCCGTTCCCCATCTTTCCAGGGCATGCCGTTGATAACGTGAAGATCGATTCGTGTCTTGCTTTGCCACTGCTATGTTTGGGTTGTTTTAAAGACCTTTCACGTGTATTGTTGCAATCGATCGTCATAAAAAGGAGACTTTAGAGAAGCTGCTCCAGTTTCTCAGGTGGGACGAGGGCATTTCACGGAGGTCAGGAGTGGTTCAGGCTCCCAGCTTACAGATGGCATGGTTGGGCTGGCAGGGGCTGCCAGGCTTTCTCAGCCACCTTGGCCTGAAAGCAGAAGCACCCATGGGCTGCCTGCGCATGCGTCAAAATCCTGACGGCCCGGATAATAACTCCATCTCCAGAGAACGGGCCTCTTTCCTGCCTTCCGTGGCATCGCTTCAGGAAACAGGTGAAAGAAGGAGAAAGTCGGATCTAAAGGAATGCCCAACATTCATAAAGAATAGTTATAACCATGAGCCAGGGAAGAGGAAACGGACTTGGACATCTGATAAATAGAATTTTGTTAACTTGTTAACCTTGCTTGTCTGCCCAGGAAGCTCAGCCCTGGCATGGCGGTGACACACTGGGTTCTCACGCTCAGAGGGAACCAGACGGCCATGTTTATATAGGAAATAAAAGCATGCACAGTGGCACCAGCATATGCTCTATTTGTCTCTGTTCCTGGGGGATATTTGCCGGAAGTAGAATTTTCTAGAATCGTGAAGCTGGTACTGTTTCATCCCTGGAGATAGAAAACCCGACACACTAAGAGCTATAAAACAAAGCAAAGTGGGCTGCACACCTTTTCCTCTGGTGGAGAGACTAACGCAGAGTTTGGGAATAACATTTTGAACCTAAAACTTGGTGACTTCTGACTGTTTTCAGTGCAAGTGGCTGCCAAGACTCGGAAGGAGATGGGCCACGTGAGGTGGTCTGGACAGTGAGCCTAGGCTATCCCTATACTCTAACCAAGCAGTATCTGCCACTGTCTCACAGCCTTGGGACTGGAGCCTTGACTTCTTCTCAAAGCTTGAATCAGGTTCCAATCCCCTAGAAGCCCCGAGTCACTCCACTTCCACCTATCCAGTAGGCCTGCGAGTGGTGAGCTTGGGTTCCAGAGGCTTTCGGCTCTGAGGTTCCCACAGTGAGACCCGCAGGCAGCCTGGAGCTCACTACTGAGCACCAGTCTCCTCTGTGAGGTCTGGAAACGGCCATGAGGGTTACTGGGCTCCAAACCTCCAAAGAGCTGCCCAAGTCTTTACAACAACTCCACAGCCATCCCAGATTCTAAGTCTCTCTTTACCTAACTGTCTCCTATTGGTGCTCCTTGACTCCACATAGCCAGGGTGCTGGCCTGTGAAGGGCCTTGTGAAAAACACGCATGTCCCAGAAGACCCCACAAGCGTGTCCTTGTTCATCAATCTTGCAGCTATGTCCGGCTGACTGTTCATGTTCTGCTATAGTCCTAGGTAGCTCATTTCACATCATGACTTATGGAACCAGCCCCACGTTTCCCTCGGTAAATGTTTTCTGTGTGCTTCCCTGTAGAATGCAAGCACCAGGAGGCAGAGCTTGGCAGGCTTTCTCATATCTGCATTCAAAGCACAACATGGCACTGGCTTATTGCGACAAACGCGTCTGACCTCTTTCCTTTGCAAGACTGTAACCCTGGAGACCACTAGGACAGGTGGGAGATAAATAAGGCCACGAGTTTGGCTTAATTTGCTATCAACCCCAGACAGAAGTCCAGGTCCCAGCAGAAACTCTTACATATCTCTATGCCAATGCTTGCTGCTGAGGAGTGTGTGTGTGTGTGTGTGTGTGTGTGTGCGCGTGTGTGTGTGTGTGTGTGGTGTGTGTGGGGTGTATGTGTGTGTCTGTGTGTGGTGTGTATGTGGTGTAGATGGTGTGTGTGTGGTGTGTAGTGTGTGTGTGGTATGTAATGTGTGTGGGGTATGTGTGTGTGTGGTGTGTGTGGTATGTGTGTGGTGGGGGCTCTAAAGAGTAGGCAATTCCTGTTGATTGACAGGGGGTAGCCCCAGCATCATAGGGTGTGGGACATTGGGATCAAGGGGAGGCCTAAAAGTGGCTACCCCACTGCCTTAAGTCTGAAGTTTGACCCCAGTTGAGTCACAGAAACAGGTGGCTATTTCTCTGATAGACACTGGGGTTGCTAGCACATAAATGCCTGCATTCAAATGCCTCTTCGGAAAAAAACCAGACTGCTAAGACAGCCACATGGCACCAGTCTTCAGGAGCGTCAGCCCGGGCTTTCCTGACTGTAATCAAGAACTCTCGCCAAGGACACGGGTGTCATTTGCTCTTGTCTCTCTTCCTTTCTTCACAAGTATTTATTTATTTTTTTTGTCTTCATTAGCAAGGAAATTACATAAAGAAGGAGGAATTTCAAGGCCAAGAGAACAAACCCATCCCAGGGAAGCCAGCAAGTTCCTTGTTGTTGGAGTCCTCTGCTTTCTCTGGAAGGCTAAGCCAGATAGGAAGCTGCATCCTGCATAGCCAGTGATAACCTCAGGTTAGTACAACAGAAACTGCACGCACTCTTTTCTCCATCACAATGTGAGCGGACAGCGGCGTGTCTGAGATGGCTAACAAAAGCCAAAGCTGCTTAGATGTCCTGGAAGCCTGTGTGCCTGGAAAGGCTGCCTGAGGACCTGGACATCTGCGGCCATCCTGTCACTCTCACACAGAAACCCCGTGCGCAATGCAGCTTAGCAGGCTAAGACCCTTTCTGTATCTGGGGCAAACCTTGTTACTTCGAAATGATTTCGAGGAGAAATCTGGTTGATGGCTTTAAGCAGACACGTCAGAAGACCGGATACTGGAGAGCTACACTAGAAACTGGATGATTTTTTTCTTGGTAAATTAACACGCTGATTTGGAGCTGGAGAGATGGTTCAGAGGTTAAGGACATTTGCTGCTCTTGCAGAGTACCTGGGCTGCTGCAGGAGGACCTTCCACTCCTTCAGCCAATAGCTGCTGAAATACCAGCCCAGTGGGGCGTGGTCTATTTATCTTTTTAAAAGAGCGGCAAGCCTCTACCTGCTCTCTTGGTTCCAACTCCAAGTGCTCCAGCTCCAAGTGCTCTGACTCCTGCTCCAGAGACTAGGCTCCTTTCCTGATGGTTGGTGTACTGTGAATTTTACCCCCCAAAATAAATACCCCTTTAAATCCTAACTGGTGTGGGATTGTTTCGCACATTACTGGGCTCAGTCCCCAGCACCCATGCCAGGAGGCTCACAATCATCTGTAACTCCAGTTCCAGGGGAGCCCGTCTCTGACCGTACAGAGAGACTCACACACTCACAAATAAAAATAAATCTTTAGAAGACATGCTGCTTGGGTGTGTGTCTCCACATTTCTTTTTTAGCATTACTTTTCAATATGCTGAAAGAGTTAATGAAATTGGTTCTGCATTTCTTGAGATATGTCTTTCTAAAGACATATAGAAAAGATTACAGCCTGAGATTTTTGTACAAAGACACTTGATGTTTCTGTTTTTAACAATAAGAAAAGTAAAATTGGCGCAAATGCCAAGTAAGTCACAATAGAGTCGGACTGTGGAACATTATGAATCCATACAGAATCCATTCTCACGGACTATTAAAGGCCACAGGGAAATATAAAATATAAAGAAAAACTGCAGCATGCATTCTCTAGCAAAATCCTGAGTGCCATTTTTAACATAAGATAAACATTTTTGAGTAGCAAGCTATGACAGAATGTCCACGTGGTCTGGTTGAATCTGGTACTTAGGAACCATGTAGACATGTAACTACCAGCGTCCTGGTGGGGTCCTGCCTGACCCCGACACACACTGTCTTTTGTCTGGGAGAGGGTCCATGAGTTTAGGGGTGAGAAGTCGTTGGAAGCCCACCTCCTGACATAGGAGAAAGGGTTTCTGTGTCCCCACAGGGTTCTAGCTGCCGGTTATTTTCCTGGACTTCTCATTACGGTCTAGAATGCTAGAACAAATTCTCCTTGTCGTGTCCCGAAACCACCTCAGATTTCTTCCCGATTACTTCATCTTAAGATCAGATATAAATGGGAGAGGGACAAGGACTGGTTCTCCAAGTTTGGTGATAAAATGGAAAGGCCTTTCGGTCTCCAGCCTATAGTTTACTCTCGGCGAGTGAAAATAGTGCCCGAAGAATCCCAGGCTCCAGAAAACATAAACCATGCCCCTGAGAAAGCTGTTTGATTCATGCAGCCAATTCCTGCAAACAATTTGAAAAAAAATTCAACATGGTGGAGGCAAGGGGGGCGGGGGGGGAGAGCCAGTAAGAATGCCTGTCTGGTTAGCTCGGCCCTGTCAGATGCTTCACGGAGAATTGAAGCAGAGCTGGCTCTATTGTGTCTTACTCCCTGTAACCTGCGCGTGAGTCCAGGCACGGTCGCTGCAGATGGAAAACCTCAGTGGCCTAGGAAGGGCCTCCATTCCCTTGTGAGTTTTGCATTATTTGTTGATTTAGAAATGTTCGTTGACCAAGGAAATGGCTATTCCCCAGAAAGTCTGAGCCTTACCATGTGAAATATAGTTGCTTTACAAACTTCTCAGAGAGGAGCAAGCTTAGGGAGTGGAGACCCACACAAGGAGCCCGGGGTTTGGACAGTCACTCCCGGCATCCCCAGCAATGGGATCTCTTTATCAACAGGGCCTGGGCTCCTTTGTGATTCTGTCTGTGAGCAAGGGAAGGACTGCATCAGATGACAGGGCTGGGGGGGTGGACAGGTAGCTCAGCAGTTAGGAGCACTTGCTGCTCTTACCAAGGACCAAGGTTTGATCCCCAGCACCCACACGGTGGCTCACAACTATCTATAACCTCAGTTGCAGGGGATCTTACTCCTTTGACCTCTGTGTGTGGTGCACACACACACACACACACACACACACACACACACACGTATACATGCAGGCAAAACACGCATGAACACAAAATAAAATAAACACATCTTTAAAGAAATTTTTAAAGAGAAGACTAGCTGCCCTCCAAAGACCATGGTACGTGACACAGAAGAGCGGCCATTACCAGCCTGGTCGTCTGCTGTTGAGAAAATTCCTGTCACTTCTCTGCCAGCTCCAGGCTGGGTGCTGGATTGCCTCCTCCCTCCAAGTTTTATGTGCAAATATCTGTCAAGTACTTTCTGGGTTCAGTGTATTTGTGCAAAGTATCATAAGCTAGAATGAGCTGAGGGTGGGTGGCAAAAGCCAAAAACGGGTAGCGAGGATAAGTAGACCCAGTGTGCTGTATCCTGAGTGCACCTCCTGCAAACAGAGGGCTGTTCATCCTGCTGGGTGGGGCAGTTTCCTTTCCTTCACTGCCTTAGCAAGCCTTATTGTGAGAGAAGAGTGCTGGGTTGTACTCTCCAGACCGTCATCACAGTGGCAAACATCCGCGTGGAGCAGAAAAGGTCACTTTTCTCACTGTTTCAGAGAATCAGTCTGCCATGGTGGGGAGGAGATGTGGGTCAGCTCACACCATGGGGGCAGCCAACAGAGAGTTGCAGTAGGATGAAGGGACCAAGGCGGCAGGTAGTCCTTCAAACCTCCTCTTTGGGACCTGCTTCCTCCTGTCCAGGCCGCCGTCCATAGTTCCATCACTTCTGACAGTCTGTTCAAAATCAGGGGCTGTGCCCTTCGCTGGCCCCTTCCTGCTTCTTCTCCACCGCTCCCTGTCCATTAAGATGTAAGCATTTCCTGTCAATCAAGATGAGAGTTCTCCCTTTCTATCAGATGTAAGCACTTAGTGTCCATCAAGACAGGAGCGCTTCCTTTCCATCAAGATGAGAGTGTTTCCCCTACACCCCACACCCAGCAATGAAGGACCAACTTCAGCTTGGACTGGAAGTGAAGAGCACCAGAACTCTTTATGCAAAACATCGAGATTGAATTTTTTTGCTTTATATTTCCTTCGTCAACAATTGAACATTTGTTACATAAGGACATTTGTTTGTGTGACTTATAAACATTGCGTGCAATGGACATTCTCAAAAGGCTGGGTGCAGAGCTGTCTGTCTTTAGGTGACATATTACCCAGAAGCAAACTTTTTTTCTATTTATGTATCTATTTTGTGTGGTTTGGGGAGCACACACTAGCCACAGTGCAGGTGTGGAGGTCAAAGGACAATTTGCAAAAGTCGGTTCTTTCTTTCCGAGTGGACCTCGGCATCGAGCCTCAAATCGTTCAAATCATCAGGCTTGACAGCAAGCGTCTTCATCTATCCAGCCATTTCTCTGGCCTGCCAAACATATTTTTTAATCCTAAAAGAATGGATATAAAATGGAATCACAAAAGGCAAAGAGAAAGGAAAAGACAGGAATGGATATAAAATGAACAAACAGAAGACAAATAAAAATGTAGCATTTATGATCTACATTAAGCATATTATATTAAAATTTTAACTGTCATTATTTCACATTGATAAGGTAATCTTAAACCCAAATGCATCAATAAGTCCATGGAATGTAACTAATCTAAACTTTCATTGTTCCATGTGGTAGTCGCTAGACATTTGTATCCATTGATATTTAAATTTAAATCCAGGCCTCAGGCAAATTAGAATCATGAGCAGTGTTCGGTAGTGACCTGTGCTCGTGGCTGCCACCCTGGGCAGTCTAGACGGGGAACATTAGCATTGCCACTGAAAGCTCTTTGAATGCCCGGGTAGACAGCGCTGGGCTAAGCGCACGAACACAAAAGAGGTTTCAGATGAGATGAGAAAGCAAGAACCAGATATAAGGTGTCTGGAGATTAAAGGGAAAGGGAGAGACAATAAAATCATTTTAAATCTAAAGACACAGGTGAGCGGATTCTCTAGAGCAGGACACGATGAGCAGGGAGAAAAGGCTGAAGGGGGCCGAGTCGGCAATGGTGCACAGGCCAAAGTTATGATAACCAAAGCCATGATTAGACATAGGCATAATCATACTGGGAGATATGACCACTCACCCTTCAGCAAATAAAGCTCAAATAAGAAGTTGTTTTGACACATTAAATGTGGACAGTGATGGCCTCTTATAGAAAGCCACGGAAGACACTTGCCATTCAGACATACTGTAGCGTTCTCCACAAAGGGCTATGGGTTTGCTGTTAAAATAAGTTCCAGAACATTTCAAAAGATTTAAAGTCATGTATTTCTTAACCACGATCAAATTAAATTAGAAATTAATGAAGAAACATAGTTTGCTGGACAGAGCGGCTTACATCTTTAATTCCAGCAGTCAGAAGGCAGAAACAGGTAGAACCCTTTGAGTTTGAGGCCAACCTGATCTATCTAGCACATTTTAGAACAGTTGGGGTTACAAAGGGAGACCCTATCTCAAAGAAATAGAAAATAACATTTAGAGTAGTAATGGCAATCCTACACAGCCATTCAGGAAGTAGGAGGAGGAAGGGACATCTCCAAATCACTTTATGAAGCCAGCATTAACCAATGTCAAAGTCCAGTAAGCCTATTACAGAGAGAGTTCCAGACTCAAGCCTTTTATGTACCTAAGCCCTCTATTAATTCCTTGGTTTTTGTTTTGTTTTGTTTTAAAGATCTTTTTTTTTTATTTATTTTGTACGTGTGAATGTTTGCTCGTATGAACGTCTGTGTACCACATGTTTTCCTGGTATCCATAGAGATCCTAAGAAGGCATCGGATTTCCAAGGAACGGAGTTACAGTTGGTTGTGAGCTGCCATGTGGGATCCTCTGCAGGAGCAGAGAGCACTCTTAACTGCCGAGCTATCTCTCCAGCCCCCTTCTTTTTGTCATTTGAGTCAGGGTCTCATGGAGCCCATGCTGGCTTGAACTCCTGACCCTCTGGTCTCAACCTCCCAAGTGCTGGGATTGCAGATGTATACAACCACACCTGCCTCTGGATCCTAAATTCTCTAAAATACATTAGAAAAAAAAATCCAGTGATTAAATATCATGATGGCATAATTTTATGCAGGGAATAAAAATAATCAAAGAAAAGCTATTATATTAACGGAACTTTAAAGTAACTATACTTTAATATAAGTAATATAGGAAAGCGTCTGTCAGTACTTAAAACCCATTTGTAATGGTTGGGGGATAAGAATGTCCCCATGGGCTAAGAAAGGAGCCCCAGAACCTCTGAGGCTCTCAGACTCATAGCACACAATGACGAAGACAGCTGCACTTAGGAGAGACTCAGATGCAGACAGCTCAGGGCAACCTGGGTCAGCTCCAGCCGCATGCTGCCAGACACGCACCACCCCTTCACGCAGAGGTTGCAGAAGCATCTGCAAGCCAGCGAGCCCTCGACCTTCTTCACACACATCATTATTCTTTCTACTTCTGGCATCCTCCTCAGCAGGTGACTGGAAGGCACAACCAGACAGGCCAGCAGACTGAATTTCCCCTCCGGTGGCTAGGGGCTTCCTGATAGAGCACAGGTGTCTGTCTGCTGTGATCGCCCCTGGGCTCCTGCTCCCCAGCAGCCCTTTCCTGGCAGTTCTGGACAGTGCGTTCGGGGGAAATGAGTCTCTCGTTTGGTATCTGGAAGCATTTTGGCAGCTAGAGAGAATGGCGTCTATCCAGTCAGAGGCTCACACTGCTGTGGCTCGAGAACCCGGACAGATGGTTCATCGTGACCTGAGGTTGCTCAGGGAAGAGTAGGAGCAGTAGAACATTCCTTAGTCAAAGCAGCCTCTGAGGTCCAGGGGTATTGCTGTTGGCCTGTAATCCTCGCTGTTTGGGAGGCAGAGGCAGGAAGATTGAAAATTCAATGACAGCCTGGTGACAGAGTGAGTTTAAGATCACAGTAAAACTGGGTCTCAAATGTTTTTGAAAGAAAGGGCTGGAATCTGAGGAAAGGACAAGAAGGGAGGAGGGGATGCAGACAGGAGAAGGTCGGGAATAAGAGAGGATGGGGGCAGTAACCGGAACATGCACCTCATGTGGGTACAGAATTGCCGAAGGACAACTTTGATGATGATGATGGAGACAATGATGATGGCTATGAGAACATCTGTGCTCTGTGGTAGGAGAACCCTTGCCTAACATCCAGGAGGCTTTGGGTTCAATCCTGAGGATTACAACAACAGCAACAACAAAATTCTTAAAACATTTCATTGGAAGCAACTCTTCATAGCTCAGCAGGGCCTGAAGTCTGGAAAGCTGAGTTGTGATCAGAGAATGTCTGTACTGAGTGTGATTGCATGTGCATGTGTGTGTGTGTGTGTGCACACATGTGCATGCACATGCACAGACATACTTACATACCCAGAGAAACACATACACACACACAAACACACATAGAGACATACATACGTACACACAAAGACACATATACAGGCATACACAGATATAAAAACATATACATACACAGAGACATATATACACACACAGACACACACATACATACACATACACAGAGAGCACACATAACCCCTACATGTACACACACAGAGACATACATACATGCTTACATGTACAGAGAGAGACATGCGTACACATATATGCACACATGTTCACACACAGAGGCACAAATACTTACATACACATAGAGACATACACACACAGAGAGACATACATACATGCTTACATGTACAGAGAGAGACATGCGTACACATATATGCACACATGTTCACACACAGAGGCACAAATACTTACATACACATAGAGACATACACACACAGAGAGACACACATATACATACACAAGCATGCACATGCTCATGCGCTCATGCACATAGCTTTCCCTTCTGCAGCCTCTGTCTCCCAGGTGTTTCCTTGGAATCTTGCCCTAGTCTTTCTGCATCTTGTTCTTCTCCAGGTCTTCAGGGCCCTTCCTGTCCCTCAGATTCTGGCCCCATGTGATGGCCTTGTCCTAGGTATCAGGTCCCCAGCTCCTATGAGACAGGCAATCAGCTCTCCTGTTGTCACCATACACTCTCCACTTAAGTCTCATTAGCCCAACCAAGTGTTTGGCAGATGAGTCGAGCCTCTCCCCATTGGTTCAGAGGTAAGGGAAGTTGAGAGCAGAGACATTCTGTGCTCCACCCCCTGACAAGACACAATCAGAAGACGTGGATGACTGTGACATCAGTGCCTCTCACAGGGAGCACTGCTCTGTTGCCCGAGGTTCAAGGACAAAGGCCCAGCGGCTTGCCTGCTTTGTCCAGCAAGGACTCCCAATATTTGCTCTCCCATCCTGGAAGGAGCAACTCTGCGCACGCCAGTGGAATGAGAAGCCCCAGTGGGTGACTTCCTCTGGGGCGACAGCGTATGGTGATGGGTTCAAAGGATAGGGCAGAAGACACGGGCAGCTACAGAGGGAAGAACTTGTTTGTTTGAAAAAGCAGCCGAGTGGCAGACGGGGTCACATCCTTGGCTGTCAGTGCATTCCTGAAGCAGCTCCTCCAGGTAGTCAGGGAGCTTCAGAAGCTGGGAGCTGGAACTGACCTTGACTAATTTCAGGGTCCGCCAGCAGTGGCTGTCAGCAGTCTCCAGTCTGAGCGTGTTTATGCAACTGGCCCTTTCGATTACGTTTGGCCACATGTGACCCTGGTTGCTCAGACCAGACCTCGGGGTTAGTTCCCTTAGGTGAGCTCCGAGGAATAATGAGCGGGTCTTGTTTCCACTTGATACATTTCAGAGGAAAGGACGGTTGGTATGAAAAACACAGAGTCCGTGACCTCAGGCGAAAGCGGGCCATGCTTACGGACAGCTCTCCCTTGTGGCAAACCATCTCTTTAGGAAAAATAGCGCCGTGTGGCGTGTGGGTTTCCCACAAAGTCCAACTAGAATGGTCAGGGCTTCCTATAGTCTCAGGGACACAACTGCAACCCAGGCACTGAGGTGCATAGGAAAAGACAAGCTTAAAAGCTCTTTGAAAAACACACACACACACACACACACACACACACACACACACACACGTACAATGAAATGCCAAACTCACCAGGTTAGCCTGTGGCACAAGAGCAGAATAACGAGTCAAGAATAAAAACTGGTGTTCCGTCTGCATTCTTGAGAAGGGCTGGGTATAATCTTTCACTTTGCAAAGAATGCAGAAACCCGCCTGACGCTAAGGAGTTTTTCTTTCTGTGTTGATTTTAATATCACGTTACATCTCCAGTCACCAGGGCCTTTTATCCTTGCTCTGAACCAAACTGAAAACATCTTTAGTCTTCCATTGTCTCATTGCAGCTAGAAGGCCTCCTTTCTTTGATTGTACATGGGAGCATGGGAGTGTGAGTACAGGTAGGCATGTGTACACACACACACACACACACAGAGAGAGAGAGAGAGAGAGAGAGAGAGAGAGAGAGAGAGAGAGAGAGAAAGAGAAAGAGAGAGAGAGAGAGAGAGAGATTAGCATTCTGCAATGTTCTTCCCTCTTCTATGTAAGATTCTCCACATACTTAAGAAGTATAGTGGGGGTTCTTTTCTGAATGACGTGATGGATGGATGGCCGGATGGATGGCTGGCTGGATGATGGATGGATGGATGGATGGATGATGGATGGATGGATAGATGGATAGATGGATAGATGGATAGATGGATGGATGGATAAATGGATGGATGGATGGATGGGGAAAAGGAATGAGGGAAAGTGGAAAGAGAAGAAGAGAAAAGAGAAAAGTATCAGGAGAGAAGACAGAAGGAGAGACAGAGGATAGACTAAGGAATTTATTCCCCAGAGCTCCCTAATGATTTTGACTTGCAGACTCCCTAGTCACTGGGGCTGCACATGCCTTGTAAAATGCAACGAGCATACGCTGCTTTTGCACCTGTTCTAGCAATGCCCCCAGCCTTGGATCCCATTACACCGTGATCTCCCGACAGCTGCCAAGTGCCAACAGCCATGCACCCCACATAAATAGGAGGTGGAAGGTCCTTTGCTCCTTGACCGATCTCAGGATGCATGGCTGCTCCAATGTTTTCCTTTTCATTCCCAGATCCTTATTTTGATGAAATTAAAAAAGAAAAAGAAATGCTTTAACCACTGTGTCCACACACCCCCTTTAAACAACTGCACTCCCGGCGCACGGCTTTCAGTATGATTTCATGAGTCAAGCCTGGGACTCCAAGATGTTGATCCAGAAGAAATTGCTTGAAGTGTACTGACCCACACTGACCTGGCATCACTAGCCACGGTCTTTTATTATAAACCAAGGGTGTGACAGCAGATGCCTCCACCACCAAAAAACTCCACCTTCCCGATCTGGATTCAATAGCCATGGAGAATGAGGGTGTCCCCCAAGTATACCCCGAGAAAGTCCCTGCATTTCTTTAATCCCCACTTCATATGTGTTCACACAAAACTATAATTTCAGTTACCCAGTTCCCGTTAAAAGCTTTATATAATAGTCATAGTATCTGATTTTAAAGCATCATTTTGTACAGAAATCTGGCTACAAATTCAATAGTAAAGTGTTTTATTTTGTGGCCTGCTTTGTTTTTAATAAAAAGGTTCATTTAAAAAAATCAGGTAAGGCCTGGGGAGATGGCTTGGTGGGAGACAGTGCTTGCTATACAAACACTGTGACCTGAGCTCAGATTCCCAAGATGCTTGCTGAAAAGTCAGGCATGGTTGCTCTCGTGCCTGTAGCACCAACGCTGTGGGAGTGGAGACTCGAGGCTTGCCACTGCCAGCCTAGCTCCAGGTTCAATGAGAGACTCTATCTGAGGGGAATAAGATGGAAAATGCTGGCGTAGGGCATCCAATGTGCTCCTCTGGCCCCTTTGTGCATGTGTGCGCATCACACGCAGAGACATAGCCACAGAGACACACCGGGTATCTCTTTCCTACATGTGATCAGGCAGTCTAAGCTAATGTAGCCAAGAATAATGGCGAATACAGATCCAAGACATATGTACTTGAAGCAAGGTCGCTGGGGATACTCCATCATGAGCTTCTGGTGTGGGGTACCTTACATTCGATCTTACACACAACAGTGTGCAGGACGGATGAATGAATGAGTGAGGGTGTGAATGAGTGAGTGAATGAATGAATGAATTAATAGGCCTCCATGTCAATGTTGAAGTATAAGAAGTCTTTGTTCTCTCACCATCTAAGACACATTATTAAATCGCTAGCTCACCATGAAAGATAATACAAGAAAGAACCATCTCGGTGAACTCACCCCACATGCGTCATGGAGACAGCCACTTACAAAGAACTTCTGGGAAGCTCCTGACCTGAGCGGAAGTGTCCTAGAAAAGGTGGCGTCATGCATCAACCAGCGAAGCCGTCAGTCTTTCCTATGCTTCATTCCAGGGCTGATACCATCCCTACAGTTTCCCTGCACCCTCTGGTGAATCACTTTTGGCTTCTCCCAGCTTACACTGCAGCATCCCTGTACCCACACTGCCTGGAGACGTAGGTAAAAAGATTGCACAAGAAAAAGGAAATGGATTTTCCAGAAAGTTCAGTTTTTTCCCCCTAAACAGGAAGCAACACAATCAGAATTTGACGTAGTATGAGTCACTAAAGTAGTAAGCAGGGTCCGGGGATGAACAAGTCATACACACATATCTGAGGAACAGAAATGGGAGCGTGTTCTGGGGAGAAGTAAAAAGCACCACCATGGTTTAGTATAACGACCATCTTAATGATATTTGGCAGCAATTTGGTTATCATAAACCATGTCCTGTTCTGGCCCCCAAAATGAAGGTCACTGTAAAAAAGTTGGTTCAGAGGGAGGCTAACAAAATGGACAAATGTTTAGAAACCAAGACAAATGGGGCAACTGTGTTTTGCTTTGTTGAGTGAGCGAAGGCCTCGGAGCGCCCGGCCTGGAGGAAAGAGCCGAGCTGGACAGTTGTAAAGAATTGTTTTCTCACTCTTCAGGGAACTGAGACTGAAAAATATACGTCAGCCTCTGGCACTTAGGGCATGCTTTAGACATTAATTATTAGAGACTGGGGTTCAAAGTTCTTGGCTATTTAACCAGACATTAAAGATTCCATCAGAATCCCCTGAGGTCTTCTGCTGGAGGCTGGGAAGACCTGGGGGGGTCACTGTTATATCCGTTAACAGTGTTAACTGTTATACCCAATGCTGGGACTATTCACTTGTCTTGCTAAACAGGGCTTGCTATGCTTCTCACATGTCTGCACAGTCACTCACTAGCACTTCACAAGGCATTGTGGGTACTTGACTGGACTCTAGCAGAGCTTTAAAGGCATAAAACATTACCCCAACCCAAGTGACATCAAGATCTAGTGTGGTGGGGCAGGGAGCTGAGTCAGGAATAAGCATGCTACACAAACATGAAGACCTATGATTGGATTCCCAGCACTCACATCAAAGGCATAAACATAGTCAGGCATGGTAGCACATACCTTTAATTCAAGCACTCTGGAGGAGCAGAGAGGAACAAATCGTTGAGAGTTTGAGGGTAGCCTGGTCTACGTAGTAATTCCCAGGACAGTCAAGACTTCGTTGTGAGACCCTGTCTTAAAATAACAAGGGAGAGGGTTGCTGAGGAATGACACATGAGGTTGACCACCGACCTGCACACACAACCACGCACACACACACACACACACACACACACACACATACACGTGCAGTCATGTGCACAAGCATACACATAGATATAACACATCAACACGGACACCTACGTGACTGCCCAAGGCCCCTACACAGCCTGAGGGATGGAGTGGAGATGGCATACAGGTATGAACTCTAGTCCTGTCTTGGGCAGTAATCTACTTTCAATGAACTTCAGTGTCTTAGGATGACCTACGCTGAGCCAACAAGACAATGGTCTGTCTGTTTGTGTACCACGACTGTAAAGGGTCTCTGTAAGACCAGGCAATGACTGAACAAGTTATGAACTTAGAAAAGACTCCAGCACCGGATAACACCTAAGGCGGTGCCCAGGCAATGTACCCGGACTAAGGCTCTCCTCGAACATTTAAGCAACATGGCCAGGTTCTTTAGCGTTAGTGTTGACCGGGCATGGCTGCCAAAGTGCAAAACCAGGTATCAGAGATTACATGGAGGCAGAGGAAGAGAAAGTTCATGCTGCCACAAGTGTGGGTAATCTAGGCATTAGCTCTTAATGGCTTGGGCAGCAGAGGAGTGTCCAGTTAACATGACATTTATGGCTAAAATATAGGTCCCTGTACTGATTACGGCAGAAGAGTATACCGCCTATCTTCAGACTTCAAGTCATTAATTAAGGAGAAACAGCTAACTGTCTGCATATACTAGCTTCACAAATAAGGCTGCCGTTATCTGTAAGAGTCAGCAGAGTTGGAATGCAGTAAGCTTTGCTCTGCCAGGGTGCCTTTCCCAGCCTTTCCACCACAGGAGCAGAAGGCCTGTTCTCCTTTGCTGGGGTGATTTAGATAGCCCAAGTCCCAGCTCTCCTGCCTGAACCTGCACGGGGCTCACTTACAGAACCTCATTCTTTATCCCAGGGATGCGGCAGCCATGTTCCATGAGCAAAGGAGAGAAAGCCCCAGACGAAAGGAGGTAGGTCACGTGAACATACACAAAGACAATTGAAAGTGGCAGGTGAGGGGCACCTCAGATTTCAGTCCGGCTGTGTGTGAGAAACAGAAAGAGCTCCGCTTTGTGGGGCAGAATGCTGCTGGGAGGGGCAGAGGGGCTCAGACAGAACAAGAGACACAGGCACCTCTGAAACCATGGGGGTGTGTTTCCAGCTGGGCCTCATTTAGGAAAAGCAGCTGGCACTTGGTAAATCATCTAAGACGTGGAAATAAAAGCCTCTACCAGGGTTCGGGCCTTCCTGGGAGGGGCAGGGCTCCTTTGAAAGCCCACTGAAACCTCGTGCCCACAGATGAGAGGCCTGCTCAGGTTCCCTCAGACCCCTCAGAAAGCAAGAGAGAATCAGCTTTCACCCTCGAGGTTTAAAAGCTAAATCTGGCAATCCTGGGTCATGATTCTTGGCTTCCCAAGGACCTTTTGCTAGTGATGTCATTATTAAGCATTTTGTTTGGAGTCTAGGTGCAGTCGCTCCCTGGAATTGCCTTTGTCCTCTTCAGCAACTGTTTCCCGTCCTGAGGAGGAGTCGTTCATGCAGAGGCTATAGTTTAGAAGGTGGAAGAGCCTCCAGAGAGAGCAGTGTTTTGGTGACGCAGGCTGTAGGATAAAGCTGGAAAGGTACCATTCCACGCTGATCAGAATAATGAGGTTAAAAAAAAATGGAGTCATTTCCTGGCTACTCTGCGTGCTGATTATCCAATGCTAGTTGACAAAGAAATGCTTGGGAAGTTGGAAGTGCAGGAAACAGTCACAGGACCGGAGGCCGACGTCAATACAGTCGTTGTTCATTTCCAAGTCCAATTGCACGAGCAGGGGGTTTTTATGAGACCCAAATTACAGCTCTTATTAGCGAGTGTTGAAAATGACGCTGGGAATGAGGCCTTGTGCACAAGGTGGGCAAAGAGCTGTTTCAGCATTGCTAAACTCCGCAGTTAAAATTGAGACCAAATGCCTGCAAAAGGATGCATCCTCCCTCTCAGTGGTTTGTTCTTTCAGTGATCCACTCAGTGTGAGATCGGGTTGCAAGCCTACCTAGAAAACCGTAAGAAACATGAATGCCATGATCTTTAGGGGATTTAGTTTCACCCAAGAGGGTCTGAAATTTTCTTTTTCTACATACAGTATCTCTTGGCGATATAATACGGTTAACGGCCAGGAATGCCGGGAGCCGCACGATGCTCAGAGGCACATTTTTGCTCCCTTTGCCTCTGACACATTGAGTTTAACTTAACCAGGGTTTGAAGCTGATTCCCTGAAGCAGTTTCCAGGGTTCTTGTGTAAAAAATGGAAACTATTCCTAATCTCACAGGACACAAGGTTGTGATTATGTCCGATGTCCCCAGTACCACTCTGACCCCCACTCCCTCATCCCTCCTGTGGATTGAGCTTAATCTCTGTTTAAAATACAGTCATTCTTCAGAGTTCTCTGTGTCAGCCATCAGCCAGCCCCCTCCCTATAAAGTGAGGCGAGTCTTCTCCTTAAGTCTACACACCAACACTGGTTCACTAGGGAGAGTTGGGCTGGGGTCACTGCACTACCACCAAGTCCAGCTAGGAGAACTGATTTGATGTCCTACACAGGTGAAACCCTTCATGATGGTTAGCAGGCCCCTTCAGAGAGCTCATCAGAGCAGAGCCCTTCAGAGGGAGAACCCCACAAGGAACTTGGGTGGCTATGGAGGTGCTCTGAGGAGCACTGCCTGGTGTGGGTTCTTCAGCTTTCAAGCTTATGAACCGTGTGGTCTTTGGTCTTTTTCAATCTCCCAGTGTTTCTACCTGTGAAGTGGGAAGGCACCATGGAGCTTCCATGGGAGTAAAGGAAGAGAAAATGCTGAGTGTGTGTGTGTGTATGTGTGTGTGTGTGTGTGTGGCCAGCAGCCAGGGTAGAGAAGAGTGAACCAGTAAGTACCAACACAGAGCACTCTTTGCTAAGCAGAAATCAGCCAAACAACTCCCTCAAAGACTGCTGGGAAGTTTAAAGGAGGGAGGCACATAGAATCATGGTGCTAGTTGGGGTGTGATATGTGACACACAACAAATGGTTCATGGGTGGTAGCTGCTGTCACCGTGTTACAGGCCCATTGGCCTGACTTCATCTCATAGATGCAACAGAGTCCTTGGAGCTGATCATGGGACAACAGTCCTCTCGTCGCAAACAGGAAACAGAGAGTCTAGCAGCCAGAACAGGAGCCAGAAGCAAGAGAGAGCACACACGGTTCCCACTCCTTTTTCAAGTATAAGAGACCACGCCCCAGTGGGCTGGTATCTTAAAGGCTATTGGCTGAAGGAGAGGAAGGAGCTCCCACAGCACCTCCCCCTTTTGTTTAAGTAAGAGAGTTCCAAACCAGATACAAAACTATATACACTAGGAACAGATATCAAGTATAAGATTAGAATTACAACCATCACAAACAATATTAAGCAAGGAACATATGCTAAATGTTTTAATTAGCATTCTAACCTATGGAGTCTAAATCTTGTATAGGAAATGGCTTGGCTAGATCATAAGAGTATAGTAACTACGACTATCTAATCTTCAACCCAATCAAAGGCCTGAGAAAGGAGATAATATTACTTGAGCAGGCAGGAAGTACAATCAAGTAGCTTCCAAAGCAAGCAAAATATGACAGAGACAATTAGCTACCTGAGCAATCACCCAAAGTCTCATTTTGCAACACTGAAGCAACCAAATTTGGCTAAGGCCTAGTGTAACTGACAGACCATTTTCAGAGGCAGGAAAATTTTCAAAACCATTTTACCCTGTCTTGGCAAGATCTGACAATCCTGCTTCCCCATTTCCTGATATCATGTAACTTGTCAGTGGTTGAGTTCCTTCTGTTTGTGTGTTGCTTTCATTGGCTAATGAATAAAAAAACTGCCTTTGACTAGTTGATAGGGCGGAACTTAGGTAGGCAGAGAAAACAGAACTGAATGCTGGGAGGAAGAAGGGCAGAGTCAGAGAAGCCATGGATCCTCCACCTGAGACGGACACTGGTTAGAATCTTGCTAGTAAGCCACAGCCACATGGCGATACATAGATTAATAGAAATGGGATAAATCAAGATGTAAGAGTTAGCCAATAAGAAGTTAGAGCTAATGGGCAATCAGTAATTTAATTACTACAGTTTCTGTGTGGTTGTTTCCGTTGTAAGATAGCTGGGCAGCCGGGACAGACAAGGGACTCTCTTCTTGTAACACTCCTTGGGTCATTTATTCAGTCTAAGTCCAAAAGCCTGAGAAGTGAATGGATTATGGTGTAAATCTAGGGAGTTCAGAGGTCAGAGCCAGCACGCAGAGGTCCAAGAATAGGTGAATGCAGGGACACTCACCCTGTGTCTCAGTTCCCTTACCCATAGCTCTAATAAATTATCATATCAAAGGCAACTTCAGGGAGGAAGAATATGTTTGGGGCCACAGCTCAAGGATTGACTCTACCATGGGGAGGAAGCCATGTTTGAAGCAGCTAATCACATTGCACCATCAGGAGTAGCAGGTTTATCCTGCCACTCAGTTCCCTTTCCCTTGTGCTATGGAATGGTGCCGCCCATAGTGGACAGGTCTTTCTACTTCAGTTAATACAATTAAGTTAATCACCCACATGTAGGCCCATGATCCTTTTTTCCATATGATTCTAGATTCTGCCAGGTTGACAACTGGCACCCACCAATTAACAATTTTTGAGACTGTCCCACTCAGGCTCATACAGGATTGGGTGGAGCCAGCTCACACTGGTAGGACAGACATTCTTTCCAGCTCATTGATTTCCAGGGTTAGTCTCTCCCTATGATAACTGCTCATACACAGGGAGAAATAAAGTTTGGCAGGCTTCTTGGTTTTCCTTAGGCAGGTCAAGTTAATTTCCACTAATATGGCTAACATAGCCCATGGAACACGAATGGTCACACTGTCCTTCACTACTTTCCTAATGAACGTGACTAGACCAGACTGGGGTTCAGCCCCAACCTGGACCATGGCTTGACAGGGTTCTAGGCTCTGCCAAGTTCTAGTTTATAGCTAGAGGCTGCTCATTTATTTCCAGCCACCCAGACCCAAAATAATCACACCGAAACTGTATTCATTAAAGCACTGCTTGGCCTATTAGTTTACATATATTTCTAGAGACCTCTTACATCTTAAATTAACCTATTTTTATTATTTTATATTTTACCGCGAGGCTCGTGGTTTACTGATACAGTTTTGGGCACATCTGTTTCCTGAGGCAGCTACATGGCTTCTCCCTGACTCCACCTACTCTCTCCTCTTCTATCTGCTTGAATTCCCCCCTTGCCCTATTCTGCGCTGCAATAGGCCCAAAGCAGCTTCTTTATTAACCAATGGTATTCATAGCATACAGAGGGGAATTCCACATCTCAAGTTTGGAGGTCGGGCCAGGCCTAGACACCCAACTAAAGAACACAGGTACAGGAGTTCCCTCATTAAGAATGTGGCTCTGTCTTTTACGGATTCTTTGAGGGGTCAGAACCTGGGGTTTTTCTCTGTGATGTTACAGCAAAAGCCGCGCCTTGGGGGAGAAGCAAGTATCTTCCACCATGTCATAGAAACATCATGTGATTGATGTTGAAATATTTGGGGGTATTTCTCTCAGCTAGTACTGAGTTATCACTAGTGGTAAACTTGGAAAGAGACCTCGTCCTGTATGTATTTAGCATGACCGCTGCAGCCCTTCATCTTTCTTTGAGCTGAGAAAAATTTTGCCAGTTCTTTAAGGAGCTTCTCAAGGGTGGCAGGTTCCTGCTTTCATGTCAACTTCTGGAAAATTCAGGACCCAGGAGGTATTCAGAAAATCAGGGCCGGGAGGGGTACATAGGATTCTGGGGCAGGCATCCAAGTTTAGAAACCTCAGAGGACCCAACATGAACCACTAATGCCATGTCCATGCTATCTCCAGGTGGCAAAGGTCAGACTTGGATGGTTGGTGATGGGCTCAGGGCACAGTCACCAGGAAATGGGGCTGCAGACACTCTGGGGGAACCTGACTCATGGCAACAGGCGCCAAGGGGTACCAACCGCAGGGCTGCCTTCTGCTCAGAGAAGAATGTTAATTGCTCCCACGTGCCTGCAACTCACAGCCACACGATGCTCTCAGCGTAGTGTGCACGGGCTTTCTGCTCCCTGCCCCACCTCCTTCTGCGACTCTGTAAATTCTACTGTGCCAGGCAGGCTCTCTTGTTGCATCAGGCAGCAATTTGTTTCAGCAAGAATTTGAAGCAATGGAAGTATCTTTCTGTCTTTAATAAGGGCACAAGGAATGTGTCTACAGGAAGCTTTGGTGCATTTGAAATTCAGCGTTCTGAATATTTGGGCACAGCCCCTGCCAACCCACAATGTCCCCTGGACAATGGTTGTTGACCCTACAGTTGGGAGAATCCAGAGTGATGATAGCTGAGTGTCCATATGGGAAGACCTCCCAGAGAGAGGCCTGGGCCCCTGGTGTTGCCATGGCCTCCTCCCTTGCATACTGCAAGGAAAGAATGCCTGAGGGAGTGAAGGCTACATGTCCAAGAGCAGAGGCTGCTAGCTCCAACTGTCTTGTGCTGACAAGAACAGAGGGTTTTCAAATGCACTACAGCTACGTTGCCAGCCCCTCCTAGCACCAAAGGACTAGGAGGTTAAAATCAATGAAGAAACTTGGTGATTGGAGATTCAGTCAAAGCCCCAAAGTCCATCACATGTCAATAAAGAGGTCTTTGGTGGAAGCCTTAGATAATGTACAGCGATGCCCGAGCCTCCAGGGAGGTTGGTTCTAGGGTCTCCAAAAGACCCCCCATCCACATATAACCAAAACACATCCTCCTGTGCACTTCAGATGATCCACATACAACTCCAAATACGCAACACATTAGACACAGTGCAAGTCATTGCTATGCTGGATTCTTTAGAAAACACCAAGAATAGCATCTGCGCATGTTTTGGAGGACACAGTATCTCTGCTCTAGATGCAATTGCTCCACCTACCTGCAGATTAGAACCCTCAGTGCTGGTGCTGTACCGTAGCTACTGTCCTACCTTAGCTTTTCTTTCTCCCTCCTCCTTCTCCTCTCCCTCCTCACCCTCCCGCTTATCCTCCTTTCCCTCCCTTCCTTCTTTCTTCCTTTCTGTCTCTTCTCCCCTCCCAGTTCCTCCTTCTGCTGCTGTTATTGTTCACGACTCTTTTGTTGTTTGTTTTCTAAGCAAGTTCACTGTGTAGCAGAAGCTGGCCTTGAACTCCTGATCCTCCTGCCTCCATTGCCAAGCGCTGAGGTTAGAGCTGTGTGGTATAACACCAGGACCCTTATCATTCTCTACGGATAAAGCTGAAGCTTGGAGATCAAGAAAGCAAAGGGGCACAGTGGATTCTTAGTCTACGTGGCTCCATACATCAGTCTGCTGGTTGCAAAACCAGGGCATGGTTGAATGCCCGTTAATTCAAGAACTGGCTTGATCTCCCTCCCCCTGAATGTGGGGTGTGCTTTATGCCTCTTCCTACCCCTGAATAGAATTTAACAGAAGTGAGACGTTTGGCTCCCAAGGACAGGTTGTCCCAGGCATCCAAGTGTGGTCCTCCCTTTTTCTAGAGTCCTCTTTTGGGAAAGCCAGTTGCTAGCATAAAGTTGCTTATGCAACTGGATGGAACGATCCAATGCCAAGAAACTGGGGCCCCCAGCAAACAGCCACAAGGAATGGCACTGCCTGCCAAGTGTCCCATGGGAGAGGAAGCCCAATCAAGTCTTCAGATGCTAACATCTTGTCTTCAGCCTCAGGCCAGAGCCTTCTGGCTAAGCGTCTCAGGATTTCCCTGTGCACAGACACTGTAGGCAAAGATGTTTATTGCTGTAAGGCACTCAGTTTAACAGTGATTGGCAGACAGCAATAGAAAAATAAAACAGCATGGTTTACACATTCAGGAAACAGGCATACAGAAAACACCACATGTAACCCCCTTTTGTCTTCACTCCAACAGAGACAGCCAGCTGGGGTTGTGATGCACAACCTTCAGTGGTTCTCAAACTGTGGGTCGCCCCCCCCCCCCATGGGGGTGACCAACCAGATATTTATCTTATGATTCATAACAGCAGCAAAAGTCTTTATGAAGTAGCAACCAAAATCATTTTATGGTTGGAGGTCATCACCACATAAGGAACTGCACCAAAGGGTCACAGCATTAGGAATGTTGACAACCACTGGTGTAGAGACACTGATCATCTTCAGTGGGGAAGCAGCCTGCTATAGCTTGAATGAGAAGTGACCCTTGCAAAGCTCCCAGCTGGTGGTGTTGCTTGGGAAGTCATAGAACCCTAGAGAGATGTGGCGTAGCTGGTAGAAGTAGGTTACTGCGGCCTGGCGTGGGGTAATGTAGACTAGCCATGTTCAGTAGACTCAGGTTTGTTTCCTGACTGGTGGAAGTACAATCAGCTCCCACCACGGCAGCCAGAACCCCAGCAGGATGGAACTGTGAGCCAAACGTTCCTTTCTGTCAGGTGTCTGCTCCAGGGAAGAGACATCAAGGTGACGTGGAACCCTGCTGAGCAGACAGATCTACCCAGCAGTAGATGAAGTAGACAGGTAGATGAAGTAGACGAGGGGAGAGCACAATGTGTGGTTGAGTTGGAAAGATAAGAACAGATGGACAACCCATAAAGAGTTCAAGGTGCAGTTACAGGCCCTGCGGGCTTTCCTTCCTTCCCCTTTGCCTTCCATATAGTTAGGGATACACAAGGTATTTGGGGAGTCTTTAAGGGAACCTGATTTTGGTGACCAACACTCATTCATGCCACCATCTCATTCTACATATGCAGTGCCCCAGACAGATGAAGGGGATACCAGGATCTGTAGCGACATTGGCGTAGGAGCCATCCAGAGCAGCTGGCCCAGCTTTCTGATACACCCTGCAAAGGACAAGCATCTATCACACTCCCTTCACCAGTTTTTCTGCACAGCTCTGGGGAGGAAAGGGGGATGTTTTAACTTTTCTCAACATTCCTTTGTGCTAGACACCTTCTTGATTCTTGTTTCACAAATTAGAACGGGAATCCATAAGCTCCTATTCCCAGGCCAAATCCCACAGTCACTTGTTTGTGCAAATATTTGGGGACCTCAGCGATGCTCATGGGTCTACGTGCTGTCTCTGGCAGCCTCGAGGGACGGTGGCTGAGTGGAGTGATCGCTGGGGTTGAGAAGGCCCGGACCCTGATTCGGAGCAGATGCCCAGGCTGAGCCAAGCTCTGTGGAGCCAGGGAGCTGAATGTGCCGCAGATCTCCCTGCTGTTAGGCTTGCCTGTTATTATACTGAACTCGGTTTTGAGGTGGTTGCTTTCTGTTTTCCCTCCATCATAAAGCAGGGCAGCTCAGGGAAGCTGCAATTTGAGGTCCTTAGAAGTTCCCAGTGTAGTCTGAGGCTCAGTGAGGGAGGATGTAGGAACTTTTTTTTTTCCCCAGGAGTGTGGCAGGAGGCCCTAGGGGACAGATAATTACAGACTTGGGCTTGTGTGTGCTTAACTTGTATCATCTATGAAATAAGGGGGGGGGTGGGTCTCCTGTTTCTCCAACTTAAAACTCCAGGGACCTCACAAGGAGCAAGCCCAGCAAGAGAGAAAAAGGGACTGGGGTGTGGGGGGATAGGTAAGCACTGAGCCTGATGCCCAGGAGGGTACTGGGCCTCTAATGGAACCCTGTCCCCTACACCTCCAGCTGGCCTATAAGTCTGCAGAGTTGATTTCCTGTGCTCTGGTGGCTGCATTTGAATTCTGCTTTTTTACCTGTGGGCACTTATCAGTGTGGACTAAAATCCCATTCTCTCTCAGCTTAGTTCTTTTAAAAACTACCTTTTTAGTTGGTGGCGGTGGTACACACCTTCAGTCCCAGCACTCAGGAGGCAGAGGCAGGCAAATCTCTGAGTTTGGGGTCAGCCTCATCTACATAGCAAACTGTGGGCCAGCCAATGCTACATAGTAAGACCCAACAAAATGCCTACCTTGTGGTTGGAACCAGCAGGACTAAATACAGACAGATCAGAGAGCAGAGTGGAGAGGGGGTGGTGCTCAGAGAAGGTGTGGCAACACCCATCTGGAACTACAGCCCTCAGAGAGATGCTGGCCGGGCCAAAAGCTTTGGAAATGTGCACAGAATCCTGAGCTATTGTTGCACCCACAGCACTTACCTTTTGGGTAGTTCTGCCTTTCAGAGCCATTTCCTCTAGATACTGGGATCTAGCCCAGTCCCACCTCTTACCCTGTGCTGTGGTCTGTGGTGTGGACCTTGGAGTAGCTGAGTATCGACACAGAATCTAGAACACGAAATGATCAGTTTGGGGTCTGCTCCAGGGGGGTTAAATTTACCCCAGGCTCTTTCTCCCGCATCCTGAGGAACCAGAGCAGCACATGAACGAGAACATCCATCTCAGGTCCTATCAATCCTCTTCTCTTAGCCTGAAAGGGTCTGATCTCCAGAGGTTCTGGTTTGCCCTGGGGGGTGGGGTAGGAAGAGGTCACCTGAGGTCAGTCTCCCATTCCCTGCACTTCAGGAGCATGGCAGAGTACAACCCAAATAGCAGGGGGACTCGACTTCTCGCAAGTTTATGACAGTTCCCATGGTAGTTTGCTTGTGAAATATTCACAGTTAGCGCTGCTGCTTTGAGATGTTGTGGAGCCTTCAGAGACAGAGCAGTGCTGGGTAAAGCAGATTACGAGGGGTGGACCTTGAGGGTTTGATAGAGCCTGGCCCTGTTTCCTGATTGCAATGTAACCAGCCAGCCAACTCACACTCTGGCTGCCCTGACTTCCCTACCATAACAGACTGTACCCTTTCCTAAATGAGGTCAGAATGAAAGCTTCCTCCTTTAGCTGCTTCCTGTTGGTATTTGGTCTCAGCAATGAAAAAGGTAACTAATACAGTCTCCTTGGGCTCTAGACCCAGGATTAGGTAAGTGGGGGTATGAAAATGAGCAGTTCTTGCTCCCAGTAGGAGCAAGACAAGGACGATGAGGAGGTGCATCATCAGCGGTGCCATCACCTTCTCCCAGAGATACCCGCACATTAGTTCCCAAACCTGTGACTGTGATTCCAGCCAGGCACAGGGTAAAGTAAGGGTTTTGAGAATAAGAGATTATCCTGGATCAACCAGGTGAGTCCAAGGGACTCAAGGGGTCTTTAGATGTTGGCGGGGCAGTGAGTTAGGGAAGGAAGTATCGTAGTGAGAGGTGAGAGCAGAGGTCAGAACAGTGCCGTGTGTGTGTGTGTGTGTGTGTGTGTGTGTGTGTGTGTG